>NW_009916826.1:0-57609 GCF_000696875.1 Nestor notabilis | reverse complement strand
TGCCGGCTGGGCTTAAACCACGACACCCAGGTCAGGGGCTTCATTTCCAGGGGAGACAGTGACAACAGAAGGAGCACAAACAAGGTGGTCTTGGCCTTGCTGATAGATGTCAAAACAACCTGACATTTTTTTACAGCACTGTGATACAAGCTCAAAATGGTTTGGCCAACTAGTGCTTACCTTCAAAAGCATCTTGATCTTGTAGGAAACTAAGTCTCATTGACTTCAGTGGAAACCTAGGTATCAAGGTGCCAAACATCCTTCTGAGCTTGCAGCTCAGATAAGTAAGTCACCTGGCTCTTTTGAGAAAGTGTTGTCTTTCCAGAAATGGCCTCATTTGCAAGAAAGTTGAATCTTTCCGAAAGGAGTGTTGTCGTCAGGAGTGTAGTCCATGTTGCAGTCTGACAGTACCCGAAGTTGGTTTTAATATAGTGTTCAAGACAATGTTCAACAGAGTACAGCAGTGTTTGTATATATTTTCCTGGTAAACCTCCTGTAACTTACCTTTTTTATTTTTTTAATTCAAGATCATATAAAGTGAGCAGTGCCAGAGGAAAACCACAGTCTCATCATAATTTGTACAGACAGAGAAATAGTTTACACCTTTGTATAGCAAAAAGGTCAAAATGCATGGCTTTGGGGAAAACAAGCAGATGTATCCATTATAGATGATAACCTTCAGCTAAGTTGTAAACTTCATGCTTATTAAATAATTGATAGTACATCAGAGCTTCAGGAAAGCCATGTTCGACATGCTGAGTTTAAATAAAATGGCTTGTGATAATGACTTTTCGTAAAACATAATAGGAAGTACAAATTGATGTAGAGACCAACAGGATGAAACATTCCAATTTTATTAAACAGATTATTATATCTAAAATAGCACTGAACCTCCGGAAGAGGAAAGTTAACCATGTTTTCACTGTGAAATATCACTTCAAACTTGTATTTGCAACAGAAAGCTTTCTGAGGGTTTCTGCTCTTTAAAAATGCAGCTTAAATGCTCTGTAGAGTGCTCATAACCACAGAATGATGTAAGTAACTTTAAAGGAAACGATGAGCTGATTCTTAACTGATGCAAATCACCAGAGGTCTGTGAGAGTAAGTAGAAATCTACTCAATGGGCAATTTCAATTTTTAATAAGATACAGACTGCAGATCCACCAGAATAATTTCCATATACCTTCTTTAAATCACAACAAGAGGAGGAAAATTCGCTTTTCCACCCCGCCGGTTTCCGTAGGTGACTGTGAGACTACATGCTCATTTGGCAGAAGGAAATACAAAACCACACCTTGTTTTCCTCTCTGCCATGCTCAGGTAAATCACTGGTAAGTTTAGAAAGGTTGCACTGCTGCAAAAAAACAGTCAGAGGGGGACCGTAGTTAAACACAGCGATGCCTCATCTCTAAGTGATTTGTCTGCAGCTTTTATGCCAGCTAGGAGGATGAGTAGTGCAAATGCCACACTCGGGCCTCCAAAAGAGCCCTGTCCATTGCTGAAGCAGAAGCTGGACTACAAAAAGCTCTTTTGGAAACCCTTCAGGGTTAAAGCTAAGATGCCATTACAGGTATGAGGCTTATGCCAGGGTTTACCCATGGCTGTCACCACCTGGAGCAGGAGACCCCTGCACTTGTCCCTCTTCTCTTTGTTGGCAGCTGCACATCCTGGAAGCATTCTCTGGCTGCTTAAGTCATTTCAAAGGCTACTCAAGTAATTAATCTGGGTGACTCAGGTACTGTGTTACTCTTTTCTTTATTTTTTTTAAACGTGGAAAATATTAAATCAAAAGTATCACCCAAGGTGTTTATTAAAAATAAATAGAAGCCAATTTCTTAACTGCTAGAATCCAACTTCTTTTTTGTGTCTAAGCCTGTCCGACTGCCATGGGTTTTAAGCAGGCTCTTTGTAGTAGCTGCAAACCCTAGCTTCTCCCCAAGCACACATTTTCTTTGCTCTTCAATTATTAACAATATCTAAATTCAGACACAAAACCATTTTGTACCCATTAGAGAGGCTTTGTGCATTGAACAGGCTCTGCAACGTTCCTTCCCAACAATTCCAATTCCAGACCAGAAGGAGGATACCATACCACTGCAATTCCCATTTCCAAGCTGTAAAGCAGCTTTCAGCACCACAGATGATTACTTAGTGCATTTTAATTAGCTCAGGAACATTCCCAGGCCACTGCGTTGAAATGAAATGTGCGCATAACTGAAGACTCACTCATTGACAATCACATTTTTAAGTTACCAGGCCTGTCGTGTTCTCTCTGCAGAGCAGAGATGCTTCTTCAAAAGCAGTGATATTCCTCCGGGGGCAAGGGGAAAAAAACCCAAGCCATATTTTTGCATAATCACAGCTTTCAGCAGTACAAAATTCACTGCTCTGTGGGACACGGCAAAACAAAAAGCCTCAGTAAGTACGAAGTCCTCAGTGCTCTGACTTGTTAATGCCAGGGAGAAATTGCCTTGCACAGATGAGACTATTCGGCACCATTTTTCTGTTGCCAGGTCTTTATTCGGGGTCTCATCGCAGTTACAGAGCATAGTGTCTTGGTTTGAAGGGCTCTGTGAGCAATACAGCTCAAAAAAGAAGCTTTCTCCTGCTGCTCAGTCCTCCTTCAGCAAAAGTCCCTCCCGCCTCCAGGAAACCCAGGTTATACATGATGTAATTTAGCCTGTGCTGGCAGTCTCAGTATTGTTTAATTAACTGTTTCAAATTTATTGCGGCTTCTTGCAGATCCAGCGTAAATGCTACGTCTTGGCTACCGCAAAGCTGACACTGAGAAATCCTGCAGAAAAACTGCATGTATTTATTACCACTTACATACTGAAAATATATTGCTCCTGCCTGCTAGCATGCACAATAAAAAAAAAGGAGTAATACATTTTTCTTTTTCACTTTGCTTGAATTTAGAGGCCAATTTGTATCTATCATGTACTTCTACATATTGGAAAATAAGGTCAGTAAGTAGGAAGTTTATAACCCCTCTCTGCCCATGTCCAATCTTACAACAGAGGTTACGAGGATGACTGTGTAAGACATCTGTACTTCCTTAAAATTCAGTGACAAAGAATACAGAAAAAAGAACCCTGAGCTGGGCGTGAAGAAGCCATTGATCAAAAAAAATGACTGATCGTTTCAATCATAATTTAGGGTATTGATGGTGCAGATCTTGGTCTCACTCCACTGGACAGGCTTTTGCCTTGACTGGCTCACTGGCTGGGGCTGGGCAAGAGTCCTCAGGGGGGTGGCAGCACCCCAAGCTAAGCATGTATAGAAATTTCTGCAAGACTCAAAAAAGCAATCCCCCCAGCAAGAGTCCGAACTTCACTAACAGCAGCAGCACGCTGAGAGCAAACACCCAACACGGTGACATCCTGTAGCGCGCTGGGTTTTGGCTGTGCCCTCCTGAATTCAGCTGTATTTACTGGATCATCGCAAGAAACTCTGGCACTGATTTTTTATATATTTAAAGTAAAGAGGCTTTGGCCTCATTTCTCAAGCCAAGTAGGCCACAGCTCTCTCAAAATGACGGGCCTCCAGGGAGCCAGGAGTAACTGAGCTAATCAAGAGACTAGCAGAATTTATTATTATGTAGAGCTTTAAAGGTTTTCTCCAGATATAAGTGAAACATGCACTTACTTAATTTTTGCTTGCTCGCTCACTGGTGTCACAAGAAAGTAATGCTTTTATATTTATGGTTATGCAGTCACTGCTGGATTTGTAAAAGGAAGCTGATCTTGCATTTCTTGCGTTCTACATAGTAGAAAAGAAAGAATTTGAGCTTGGTGAGAAATTCTTTCTTCTGAGACTGCGTGTGGAGATACAGCTTTAGGCACATTCTTTCCTAACTGAACAACGTTTTAATGTAATTAAGCACAGTAAGGACAATCACGAAGTGTATAGCATAGACAGATCTCTGTTAAGCTCTCTTTTCTCTTTCATAAAAAAAAAAAGAGATACCATACTTTTTAAGAACTTTTACAGAATTTTTAACAAGTAATAATGTGTTTGGTTTAGAATGTTTTACCATCTCCCTGAATTATAAAGTTCTTTAGAGCATTACCAGAAAGTTTGTCTCTTAGATTGTTGCATTTCATCAAAAGTTATGACCCTGAGCACGATTAAGCAGAGTCAGCTAGATGGTAGCAAGCCCCCAAAACATGGTCTTTAATAAAAGCTTTTTATATGAAGGAGACATGTTATCTCATATTAAGATGTAATTTCATCACTCTGCTATGCATATCCAGATGTACCCATTCATCCATTGCTTTCCCACTTTCACAAGAGCTGACCTGGTTTGTAATTGGTTTGCTTCCATTTATATCAGTCTAATCATCTTAGCTGCAAAAACCAGTTAAAAATAATAATAAAAATAGTACCTAGTTAAAAGTAAAATAAGAACTATCTAATCCTTGTTAACTAAAAGGATGCACTGTCTGGCCAAGATAGATCCAGGAAACCTCTCCTGAAATGTGCTGTTTAACTGATATTTAATCAGCAACAGACTCACTGGGGCCAACTACATAAATTCCTGGATGAACAGGCAGGAAACTTGAATAATACTCCCAAATTATGTATTGACCTTCTGGAAGGTCAGCTATGATCCCTTGGGACTCTGTTTTCCTGTAATCATGCTTTTTGGAAAGTGATTTGAAGCCTTCAGGTGAGAAATACTTGGCAAGTGTTATATATCAGTAATAAAAGTAGGCTTAATGACCACAATTTTTTTCCTTGCAGGCTTCCCATGGGGCCAGCACCACCCATGGAGACTGTTCGCAGCATTTTGCTGGTGTTTTTACCCTATGAATCGTTGCAAGATGGGCTCTAGTTGCTGGTTTATCATTATAAGCCTGTACAGAGACTTGTGCACCTAAATACAGGTGAAAATCCAGTCAGTGCTGTAGATTTTCTTACTACCTGTGCTCTGTATGCTGCCAAATAAGCTTTTGACTCCTGGTTGCTGCAGTGACATTTCTTACAAGATGCTGCTGCCTGTGAGACCAGACGACAGTGCTGATGACCCATGTCCCTGTTCTCTGCTTCCCTTGCTTACGCCTCTTGTTTCTTCACACTCAAGTAAGGAAAGGAACTGAGGTTAATATTCCTGTCCTTGAAATTAAATCTATCCTTGCCCCACAGTGGAATTAATGAAAACAATTTGGATACAGAGCCTTTAATTTCTAAGTCACTGGCTTATTTAGTAGGAGTCGACAATGACTCACACCATTAATTTTTCTGCTGGGTGGCAAACACAGAATGAAGTGGCTGTGTTAGCCTCATTTATAGGCATTCACCTTGCAAAACCACTGCCACAAGTAAACACCCCTGCTGCTCTCTGAGGCGAGGAGTCAGGGTGGCTACAAGACTTCTTGTATCACAGGCCCTCCTGCAGCCTGCCTGCAGGCACACACTAAGGCGACACATAGCCTGTGCTGCTTTTCATACTACTAATTCTAGGCATAATTAGATACACCCAGCTATTATATGTCAAACATTAGCCTTCACCCAAATAACAGGAAAAGTTATGCTGTGCACTCTTACTGGGAGAACTGCAGGTCAATTATATATTTGTCTATTAAATGCTGCATGTTCAGCAGCACAAACACAACAGATGTGTCAAATGGGTGTAGGTATCATCTCTGGTTTTCCTCACTGGCAGATGCTGACAAATAGTGAGTTCTTGGGTTATTAACAAATGCTAAAGGCATCTAAGAATAATTTCTCCCAGATTCACCTGTGTAGCATACGGGGAGGCTAACTTGCAAGGCAGACACATGTATGTTCTGCATCATCCACTTCAGGAGCCTAAATACTGAATTACTGAGGAAAAATACATCTCTCCCTTGCCTGTAAAGCAAGTAGGAGAAAGAATCTTTGTGACTGCTTCTACCACTCCTCCAGTTACCTGCTCTGAGGTTGAGCTCTGAGAAAATGGTCATTATGGGAATAGCCTTAAACTGGGTAGAGACAGCACCATCCCTCTACAACCCTGATCCTTGTTACATTGTAGGTTGAGTATCTTCAAGTCCACGGGAACTTCTTTGATTCGCAGGTAGGTTTTCTGACCCTGACGAGCACATTCAGCTCTTGAAAATAAAGAGAAACCTGTAGCTTTCTTTCCCATGTCTCTTCAGAGCAAATCAAAAGCCATTTCCAGAGTTATGGCTTGCTTAAAATCATGTGGAAAACTTTTGAACTCTGCTGTGCCTGAAAGAAAGGGGAGGCAGCATTAGTGCATTACTATCACTCACAGAACAATGATTACGTCTGAGCAGATACCATGGGGGACATTAGTCCAAGTAAATACCAGCCGCTGGATCATAAAGGTTCAGGAGAGCTCAAAGTGTTCAGCGTTCATCATCTGATTCTCAAGGGATTTGTATCTATGTCAAGTTAGTAAGTGAACATCACAGCCTGCGAGTCATTGCCATACTGTACAGCAATATTTTATGCATCTGACTGCAGTAACACTGATGTTGCGTTCAATTTTTAACTGGCTTGTGGAGGCAGCCACTTCTCTGGACACTGTCAGGCCGGAGCACAGGGCAGACAGTGGAGCTGTGAGATTTGAGAAATCTGCTGTGATGATCTTGCAATAATCCTCACAACATAAAGTGCTGCTGTAGCGGCTTGAATACAGATGAATAAATGCCTTGCCTGATCACTTCTGTATTTAAGGCATATTTTAGAGCTACCGCACACTTGTCCATTACACAGCAGGAGGGACACTGAAGCAGAACATAATCAGTCAGCACTTTTAAACTTCTTTTAAGTACTTTTTAAAACATTCAGCTCATTTATCCTGCAAGCAAAAAAGGCTCTTGGAACCTGGCAGCACTAAAGATAATTTTACATTACAGTGGACAGCTCTGTTGTTTTAACAGCAACAAGTTCTTAAATATTAATTTACAGATTACCTTTTAATCGTTTATGGTTGGGGGGGAATAAGTAATTCTCAGAAATGCTGCCTTTTGGCGCAAGAAGAAAAATCAAACAAAGAAACCTTAAAAGCAGCAAGTTGCTCAGCACTATAAACCATTCCCAAGAAACTTGGCCATTGTAGCTGCTGTTGTGACAGTGAGACTTTGTGGGAAATGTGGAAGAACTTACCCTCTTCCTGCCCCTGCACATGCGCGGACCAAGGACTACCATTTTGGGAGCTTGATCTTTGTTAAAGAGCGAAGAGCACAATAGTATCTCTGGTTGTGACAGAGAAAGAGTCTCGGCCAGGCACGGTTTGCTTGAAGAGTAACAACCTCTCAGACCAACTGCCAGAGTTGGAAGAAGCCAATTTTTTGGAACACCATCTCCCTCCTACAGGTGTGAGGGTAATACATCATTTGCTCCCCTACCCAGACAGTCATAGACACCTGGACTAACATGCCAAATCGACTGCTAATTCATTTTCCACACTGGCACTCTCCTTTATTTTTCTTGCAAATTTTGGAGATCTCTGCATTCTGTTTGATTTCAGAAAGAGACTTTGTAGGTTCACTTTCTGTGAACCCAAAGCCCTGCTTTCCTCCAGCCATTTCAATACACAGACTAAAGTAAGCACTCAAAGACATAGTGCTGGTTATAAACTTGTAATTTCAACACCTGCCATTAGACTGATGTTCTCCCTACTAAAGATACTCTGAAAATGACTCACTGCACTGTTTCAAAAATTGCTTCCAAATAAATCAAGTAAAGGCTAAACTTCTCTAGAGCCATCTTCTTTGTAATCAGATTTGACGACTTTCTTCAGCAACTGCCTAATCTCTGTACATAAGCCTCAGCAGCAGAGACTAGATTTGTAGGAGCTGAATAGAATACAGAAAACCATGTGATGTGTTGTATCAGCTAGCTCCCCCTCTAGCTCTGAGACTGGGCACCAGGGAAGGAAAACACATCCCCAGAATCTGAGCTCTCAGACAATTAAAACCAAGTTAGATTCTTAATATTCATCCCTTTTCACTTCTTTCATGATTTATCACAATAGGATTCTATTAAAAAGAAATCATGTTCTTAGCCTGAGGTCCTACTCCAGAAGCAGTCAGATAAAGAAAAAAAAGGTTTATGGAGGAGCAAATTCCCTGCTCTTCCACCTTGCTGAAGACACTGACGTGGAGAAAAGAAGTTGCTGCTGCTGGTAGCTCTCACATGAGTACGCTGGCTCCTTCTGCTCTTGGAAAGGAATATAGACCTTTCAGCTGTACCTGCTCAAAGCCAGCCAAGGCTGAGGTGCAGCCCAGGAGGAGCAGGTTACATGGTCCTAAAACCATAGAATTAAAGCAATTGAGATTGAAAACTCAGTTTGACCTGTAGCACTTCTTGGCTGGAGCATGCCATAATATGCCAAGTGAACAAGCCAGCCACATTCAGAACACCCAGCTGTGTGGTGAGGCTTTTTCCTCTTTTTTTCTTTCAGGTCTGAGAAGTCAGAGCACTCAGGAGAGCAGCCATGAAAGCTTCCACCACACCACTTGTCTCACTGCATGGTTCCTTTGGTAGCGCACTCAGAGGGCTTATGCCAATGCTAAGGGTGTGTTTCCCTGACTCAGAGATACCAGGGTACAGTGCACTCAATGATCAGTACCCTTGGTTTTTTTCTTTTCAAAAACAAGTAGCGTGTATCGCTCCTCAGCTATTACTTGGTATCTACTGTTTTTGATGCTCATCATGATCATTTCATGATGATGATCATTTAGTGATCACCATAAGCCTCACACTTTGGTACAGCTTCAGTGTGTTGCCAGCACTCACAGACACCTGGAGCAGTGCCTGAAGTCTTCTAACAAAAGCCACCAGCAGGGCCCTCAGAAGCAGGCCTGCTAACATTCAGCCATGGCACTGTGCTCTGATGTAAGGCACAGCTGCATGGACCAAAATGGCTCCTTGCGCTGCCTCTGCCTCCTAGATCCTATCTGAGCACTTCACTGACAGAAGCAGCTTATGCCTGGCAGACTCACTCACAGGACAAGCTAAATTAGCTTCACCTCCTGCCTCACAACAATTCCCAGTTATGCTCTAGACACATTGCTAATGATGATCTAACAGGACTGTGATTTCCATGAAGCAGGTTTAACTCTTCAGAGACAGCTGTTGGAGGAGTCCTATGGTGATGGGCACAGGCAGGCTTCCTTGGAGAACAAAGACGTTCACAGGAACACTTCTGCAGTGGTGGCTTGGCAAATACGGACATCTTTGGTTGTTAGGACACTTTAGTCCCTCTCTTGGCTTCATCTTTGTAACTGAGTCTGAATGGTCTTAAACATGTATTGACATCAGCAATGCTGCAAGAACAGGTTCAGTGCGAACAGCTCTCCTCCTTTTCTTAAGTAGCGTTTTGGCCACCCCTCTTTTGCACTGAAGGAGCTACCGGGACTGTCACAATGGCTTTTAGCGCATTGCCCAAAGGTGGCCCAACAGGTGAAGTCCACCTTGCTACTCCTCATGAAAAATAACAGACCCAGATACCGCTCTTAGATGTATCTACCTCATCATATGATCTTCAAGACTCCTACCACTAGGAATTGTTTTTTTCTAGTTTTCTGCCATAAGCTAAAATCATGACCCATCCCATACACTGAGCCCATAGGTTATATGAATGCAAGTCACTCCTTGGTCCTCTGCCTAAATACCACAGAAGAGCAGCCTACATGCAGCTGCTCCACAGCCTCTCCCATTCACCAGCAGTGGGAGAGAAAAGCGTGGCTGGGAAAAGGGAAAACTATGATAGCATTTCCACCAGCCTGCATGTCAGCGTTAACGGATTTGTAGTTTCACAGGGAGCACCCACTGCTTAAGGACAGGAAGAGATCTTAGAGAAGCCAAAACGCCCCACTCCATCTGCTTCCAGGTCCCCCTCTCCCTGTGCCTTTTGCTTCACAAGACTGATAGGCTGTAACGTGTTACAATGATCTGCACCCATCTTCCATCAGTAAAAGGCAACAGCAGCCAAGTGTAAGAGTAGCTGGGCTGCCTTTGGCCAAGTTAGAAGGGGGGTATCAACAAGGCATGTGGAATTATGTTAACACAAGCCTTTTTTATCCTTTGGAGTATTTAAAATTTTTAGCTACTTAGTGTAAAGCACACAACTATTAATAAAACCCTTTTTCATTAACGCTTGTTTAGGTTAAAGCCCCAGGATTGGCAGTGCTCTTCAAGTATTTTAAGATATATATTAATAATAAAAAACTTAAAGTATTTAGTCTAAATTCAGTTTTGCCCTTTCATTAAAGGCAAATCCATCACCTGCAATTAGGATACAGGTTCAAAGTCAAAACATTTGTAGCAAATCTGTCCAAGTGCAGAGGGAGATACGAATCATCCCTGCAAGTAGAAAAGGGTTCTACAGGCACAGCAAATAACTGATGCACTCTCATGTATGCACACCTGTATTTATCTGCCTCTACTGAACTTGATCTTTACAGGCTTAGAGAACCACTCATCTAGTGACATTAAAGTTAACTACAGAAAGCTCAGATTTTGGAAACAGAGACATCTATCAATTCTGATTTAATACATCCAGCTCTCTACACCTATCCACAGACTTCCTTTTGTAAGATCCTCCTCTTTAACCAGTTCACCACAGGGCAATCTGTATTTTGAGGGTTGAGTGTGCCACACCTCTTTTTGCACTTATCCATTCTAACTTCCCTGCTGTTTGGAGCAGGGCACTGAAACAGTACAGGTGTTCAAAACAGCTCAGAACAGATTTGAAGTGTGATTCTGTGTTCTTCCCAGGCATGAGACAATTAAGGGGGGTTGTCTGTGTCCGAGGTACGGCAATGGAAATTCTCAAGCAGTAAAATCCATTACAAACAAAATAGGGATGTTCCATGGAATGGAATTTGTCCAAACTGAACAATGAAAGATGAGTGCTTATCTTTTTGTGGAACACACTTATGAAAGATGTGGCATTCTTAAAATATCTCGATACTCAGTTATAAGTAGGACTATTCATCCTACACTCTACTTCTGCACACAGGAAGGGAAGAGCTAATAGCAGAAGAATTTTCTTTCTGTGGTGGAACAACTGCATGATGATTATCCCCCCACCCAGTGTGGGATTCCACTGGAGATCAAGGATGCCCTGGCAAGTGGTGGGGCATTACTACATGTTTGTGGAAGTCTCTCAGCTTTTATTAATTAGATTCCTGGCAACGCAATAAAACCCTGTAGCAGAAAGCCACACTCTTCATTCCTGTATCATATGAAATCATTCACCATTTTATGTACAAGTTTTGAATTACAATCTTCAACTTCTTATCGGAAAAAAAACCCCAAAAAGCCTAAAAAAAAAAAAAAAAAAAAAAAAAAAGCATTTTTGGCAGAACTACATGGTGTACAGAAGCATACTTTCAATTACACAATATCTTACAGAACACATACTGTAGCAAAAAACAGAGCCTGTTACCTTTTCTGAGAAGGCAGTGCCCAAACAAAACTAGATGTTTCACCTCTATTATTAGAGGAACAGCTTTAACTGGACAAAAAAAAAAAAAACAAAAAACCATGAAAGAATTCCTGAACACTCCAGAGTTTAACAGAAAAATAAAAAGTACATTTGTAAACAACTTTAAAACAAGAGCCTTACGAAAATAATAAAGATCACTGAAAGTCAAGCTGTTAAAACTCTTCTTAGCCCAAACCACTACATTCTACCCTTATAGTATTTTTTTGTTAATGATACAGAGACTTAGCCACACAGAACACTTCACTGCGAAACCTGGGCAAATAATTTCTCAACTTCTGGTAGAATTAAGAAAGGGACAATTTGGAGGCAAAAGGTCAAACTCCAGATTCCCTTTGAAAATCTGAACAAGAGCAATATAACTCAACTACTGATTGGAGCGGAGTTCAACAGTGCATGTTAGCACAGTACTTATTTTATAATCTGAGACCCTTTTCAATGTAAACCCTGGCAAGTCATAAGTAACCATTAGAACAGCCTTTTGTATTATGTACCATTAAGTTAGCATTACATTCATTACTCTAACTTTCCCATAAAGTGACTCTTCATATACAATACTGATTTACCTGAAAACGGTGTCTGTTTTACGACCGAGCAAACTGTAAAAACTGTCCTGGGAAATGATTTTGTGCATGTAATTATCAACCATGCATGTGAAGTTGAGCATCAGATGTTATGCTGCCCTACTTCATGCTTCAGCATACGTTAAATAAGCTGATCACTGCATGTGTCCATTTTGGTAGAAGGACAGATGTATGTGAACAGCAATGCTCTGGATAACTTGTGCTATTCCTAATACTACAGTTATTTTCTCTGCCAATTACATTTTGCTATAAATATGTGTGCCCTTAAGTTGATCCCAATATCAATTTCAGCTAACTAATCAAATTATCTGCTAAGGTTTTGGGAATGATAATCCTTCCTTTATTTAAATAAAATGAGGGAAGGGTTTCTAACTCCCAAAAGTTCGCCAATGATAAATTTATTTTCAAGACAGGATGACACCATTCAGTAAACTGTTTGTCATCTTTCTTGTTCACAGAGAAGCACGATAGTAATGACATTTTTTGTCAAGTTTTTACCCTTAACATTTTCCCAAGTTCTGCTCCTGGGCTTTTGTGAAGAATTATTCAGTTGTAGTAAGTCCAACTTCAGATTACTACTCTTGTATTTCAAGAGCTCAGCAGCTAAATGGCAATTTTCTGTTTTCCTTTTGGAAAAATGTTTGTTATTAAAACCCTGCCCACAACTGAGCCCCCCCAGAGCTTATGTAAGGAATAATTTCTCATTATATTTAGAAGTGTCTCATTTTTGTACCAGTTAAAATTTAATTCATAGTCCAAATAACCAATCTGTAATGTAAACAAGTACTTATTTTTTCCCACGTAATAATAGTAAATAATGACACTGATCATTACATATTCTGCTTGAGTTCATTAAAAGCAATTCTTCAGTCATGAAGACAGCAGGCATTCTGTGATGGACTTCCTCTGAACTACGTTCAAATGAGTGGAATAACTGAGATTCCTGATGGAGATCTAAGCCATTTCCCTCATTCTCTTAATAGCTTCCGCTATTTGCATACTTGACTCCATTTCATAATTTGCTATTTAAAATAAATTCATTTCCCCAAACCCTTCTCTCCCTATCTGAGCCAAATGTATTTACATTTATGGTAAATGCTTTTCAGCAAATAAGGTGTAAGAAAAAAAAAAAAACAACCAAAACCAAACCAAAACCCAAGAAGTGGTATAAAGGAGCAAGTATTTAAAGTTTTGTATTAATTTGCTTTCTGAATTTCCTTCCAAAGATGTTGTAGGGACAAAAGCTTTAAAGGTTTAAAACAAAAACTTTCACACATTTTTGATTCTTTCTCTCTTATAGAAGGGACCAACTTTGCCCAGTGAATCTCCTTCCTAATTTTTGCCCAGCAACTGAGTGAAACTGCATGTCATTCCCCCCAAGAAAGCAAAGCAAATACAGACTTTTACTTCAAATATTTTATGAAAGCAAGATTACAAGAAATATATTAGTCAGAATGCAGGGCTTATCAAGCACTGAACCAAGGTTGCTGGCATCAGTTTGCCTACCATTTTGCATGTGGAAAAAATATACTATGTCTAAAGGTAAAAGGCATTACTAATGCATCACGAATTACTCTGGTCAGCCAGCATCACCTTTGCAGCTTGATGCATGTTTAAGTCCTGAAAATAATCATCATATTAATAGTCTGAGATGAGACACTGGAACAAAACCATTCTTAAACAGGGAAGTTTTTGTTTTGCTCATATCGAGGTAATACCAAAAACTAAAACCAAGATCTTACAATTTAGCAGCCACTTTAACACTTGTTAGGCTAGCCTTCACACAAGGAGCATGCATACAGCCACTGTTCTTGCTTTAAATTGAGGGCTGTTGGTTAATTTGAGTCACTGTTCTCTCACCTTATCTGATTAACCCGTTGAACTGGATGTCCACCATAGAAAAAAAAATAAATGATGTTAAGTGTAGCAGACAAATACAGATCACACCAAGAAGCTAACACTCATGAGTTGTCATAATAAGGGATAATAATAACAATAAAAAAAATATCAGTCTTTTCTGTGCATATTTTTCAATTGAAAGGTCCCAGGAAATCATGACGTGCCTGGCCGTTTCTGTTGCTGATTTCTGATGACCTCTAATTGTTTTTTGCATTGCTGATAGTAAGTTGAGAGACTTTTGTTTTCATCTAACAGCTTTTTATGTTCTTGTACCAGACGGGACGTATTTTGCTGGTCTTTTTCATCCTGGTCCAGTTCTGCTATCAGTTCTTGTCTAAAATAAAGTAATAAAAAAGTAATTGTCATTTATAATCTATTTCTATTTGTGTGTAAGATGACTTCACATGTTCCAAATCAGTATTTGATCATCAGTCTGAACTCACGGCTCGTGATATTTTGTGCGGGGAAAAAAAAAAAAATTAAAATCTTATTCTTTATTGTAGTCTAGGGAAAAAATTCTCTTCCAAATCAAATCCGTATTTAAACTTTAAAATAGCTGCTTGCCATACCCTCAATCTCTGGAATTGTCCTTTATATAATGTCTTTTAGATGTATTTCTGCAGGTCACAGTAAAACATCTAAGGATCCACACAGAATTTCATCAATTTATTCGACTCTAATTTTGCTGAACTACATGTGTATTTAAAAACTCAAAAGGCAACTTAAAAAGACAAAATTGCAATAATTTTGGTAACTTTTTAGTGAAGTGCTGTTTTCGATTTGGACTTGAACTTCTTAAAGCAGTGGAAAAGCAGAATCAAACAAATTATTTTTGTAACTGTCAGTTCACTTAATTGATGCCATAAGTGCTCAATATGTTTTTTAGCAATAATTTGAGAGGAACAAACACACTGATAAACTTACTATAAATTATCCTGCAAAACTGATGTAGCAGTTTGCTTTACTATTTGTTTATGAGGTGACAAGAAGGCAAGCTGCCAGCAATATTTTAGCAACAAAATAGTAGAGGAGAAAGTTCATGTTAATTAATTGTTGCCATATGGTTTGTAATTACAGTTAAAGAAAACTTAATCATTCTATAAAGGCTGAACTAATAACTACTTTAAACAGCACTAAATTCATCAATCACAACACTGTTTTTTTGTTTTAACACCTATGAGCAATTATGTTCTAAGAAAAAATAGTTCGGGAGAAACATGAATGCAAATTTCCTACAAAAAAAGATAAAGTAGGAATCTAAAGGTAACAATAATTTTGAAACAGAAATACATTTTAATGTAATTTATTGACCTTTAGAGACAACGGAAATAAAACCAAAACGAAGCTATTCACACAAGCTTCAGCATCTCCTCATGAAGTCTAAAAATTGTAGTTGCACTTGAAAACTAAGGATGCTAAACCAAAAGCAAATAGATAGGTCAATCTCACAGTCACTTTTCCCTCCTATTCTGTACGCTATTTCTAATGTAGAAGAGGTTTATACACACATTTTTCTCATTAGCTATTCCACAAACACCAACGCAAACCCCTCATTAACAACTGCTTGTCTGCAGTGGCTTAGACACTGGTGGGTAACAAGCTGGTTACTTGGTCTAGCATGGGAATACACATGACCTCTCAGAGCTTCTCCCAAGCATCCGGAAACAGAAATGGTAAGAAGTAGAACTGAAGTTCTGAAACAGCTATAACTTTGGCCCTAATCCAACAATACATGCAGTTGCTTCACTTATAGGCAAACACAATGTCAGAGGAAAGAGTTTATTTCTAGTGCACAAAGGTAAGAAGGTACATAACAGCTTTTAAGTAGTGGTCCTATGTCCCCAGTAGAAAAACATAAGATGTGTGTTGATAATATCATTGTAAATGTGATGCTTGAAGAAAGTCAGATATAACTGAGTAAAATGAGTAACACTGACATATTACTCAAAATTCTATAATCCATTAATCAAATGGTTATCTAGAAACTAAAATTGAAAATCTTTTACTGGACAGTATTGGAAATAAAATTCCAACATTCGTTGACAGTCCAGATTCTTCATTTGAGATGATACAAATATTACTAGTATGTTAAATACGCAGATGTGCCACAGACTTTGAAGTACAATTTGTCTAGAAGAGTCCTGATATTGATTAAAACTTCCAATTACCTGCTCTAAGCATCTTACCTGTACTGAACAGCTCAGTATTTCTGAGACTAATGTTTCTATGAAATGTTACTTCATAAAGCTGGAAATAATAGCCACAGATACAGACTTGGTGTAAAAGAAACATACAGAACAGAAAAGGTTAAACACATCTAACTTACTTCCTCTGCAACAGCAATGCAATTTCTGTCTGAACTTTCATATATTCTTGTGCCATTTTGCAGTGCTGTTCAAACACAGCCATAGATTCTTTGGAGTTTGGGCACGGTGCTAGAGGCTGAAAATAAATCAGACATGTTAAAAACTAATGAACCGATATCCTAGTATACAGTGTTTTAGAATGTCTCTGCAGTGTATTTATAACGGCTTTTCAAAACCAGCAAGCTATTAAAAATAAGTGTTAAACCATGCCCTGGAAAATGTTACTGCAGGGATGTCAAAGTTGACTCAAACTACAGTTATTGACCCAACAGTCTCTCCATTACAAAAGTCAAAGTAGTGTTTAATCCCCCACACAATAAATAAAGTGTATACAACAGTTTAATTCAGTAACACTCAAGCAAATTATGTCTTATTTTGACAGTCAAACTCAGCTTACATTTGGTTTTAGGGATCATGTTTCCCGGGGCTTGTTTTTAATAATAGCTTGATCAAATCTGAGTCAACCAATCTCAGATTACATAATATATTTTTTTAGCCTTGGTCAAAAGTTAGACAGAATATAAACACAGGTAAATATGTAGCACTATACTCTGCAGCCCAAAATTCACACATTAGAATGAAATACAAGATAAAGAATCTAATAAAGCATGTATTTATTACCTGTAACTGATGATCTAAGGTAAGATATGCCATTGGGATGGAGTTATCTGACCCATTGGTCTCTGTAACAATACCAAGAAAATTTTAATGTATTTTGAGAGCTAATTCTATTCTTATAGGAAAAAAAAAAGAATTCTAAGTAATTTCACAATACACAGTCTGAATGTGGAAAGGCAAACAGAAATAGCAGTACTCCAATCCCAAGGCAGATGAATCATTTTGTTTTTCTGATAAAAGTTAAGAACTTCAAAAGTATGGTCTATCACACCAAGAAGAAATAAAGATTAATGTTATCAGCCTACACTTCTAAAAGCCATGTAACAGCATACAGATTTTTTAAATACTATTTTTATACAGTTTGCAATCATGTTCTCTATTTATAAAAAAATTGTCATTTCATTCTTGTTTATGAAGGATCAGCCAGCCAGCCCATGCATCTAATGATTTTAAAATTAGAAGCTGTGCAAACCAGTTCTGCCAAAATAAAATAAGCACAACCTCCTGCTCGGTTTTGAAACCTGCTCCCAGTGAGGTCTGTTAGTATCTTCCTCACAACATGCTCTAGGGCATCTTCTCTGCTCTGTAGAGATACTTGTGGGTAGCAAGGAACCCAGTAACCAACCCATCCCCTGGGCCTGGCTGCTCTCTTCTTGCACTGCAATTACTCTGTATTACTCTAGTTCTTTCATTCCAGATTTAACATGGTTCTGAATTCTTACAGATCCTATCTTTTGGTAGCCCACAATCTGGGGATCACAGGGTTACTGTTAAGCTTTAAGAGATATAGGAGTAAAGGCACATGAAGAAACTAGCGATTTTATAGGTGCATTATCGCTACTAGAGGATTATATGGAGGAGGGTAGGTGGGGAAAAAAAAGGGGCTGCTTACCCATACCCCAATAGCACCTGCCACAGAGTAGTCGTGGTAGAGAAACTAAGGTGTTGCCCTCAAAGACTATGCTATCTCCAAGAGCAGCTTCAAAAGGAAACAGAAATAAGAGGGTGGGAATGAAGAAAAAGTGGTTAAGTATATGTATGCTTGTAAGGAAACCGGAAGGTGGTAAAAAAAACACAAAACAAACAAAACCAAAAGAACAAAACCCTAAAACCAGAGACTTAAACCACAGTATCTTAAGTAAGAACAGTATAAAAAGTCCTTCTCTACATGAGACTATTACCATATGTGGAATACTGCTACAGCAAAGGAATTATTGCAATGTTTCAAATATACCAATACATGCAAAATACTTTGAGATGACATTCCTGAGCATTTCAGCACTGTGTCACAGAACTATAATCCCACCTGTGATTGACCAGATTTGGCCGCACCCTCATTTTCTCATTTTGCCGCATTAACTTAAGCACATACCCTCTTCTACAGAAAACTAAAATTATTTATCTCTTTAGAAATTCAAACAATTCTTTGTTCATGGACTGCATAAACCTATCAAGGAAAAATATATGTATGTTGTACATTTTGTATTTATCTGAGTATAAGGTGAGTGATTTCTGTGAGCCAGAAAACAGACCTGACTTTTAGCTCTACTTCTGTGCTGCACATAAGGCCAAAGACTTGAGGCAAACTGTCTCTGCACTGGCATATGATCAGCAACTTTCAGTTCCCAATGAACTATTGATTGTGTAAGAACATGCTGCTATGTAGGGCAGCAATTGCTGTAAGTGCTCACTGCCTAAAGCAACACAGGACCCACGCTACGCAAAAGAGGGCATAGGGTGGGCTGTGGCAGTGGGCAAGAACTTTGGGAAATTATGAGTGACAAGGCATAGAGCGTGATCAGGTAAAGTGACAACGGACAGAAAGAAGAAAGCACAGAAACACAGTACAAGAGTATGTTGCCCTCTCCCACTAAAACGGGGTCAGGGGAAAGTAGACATCTTACATAATCATCTTGTATTTGGTAAAATACAAGCGTGCACATTTATACACACACACACATAGGTATGTATATATATATATGCTTGTGCAAAAGTCAGTCCTCATGCAAGTTTCCATTTCGCAGTTGGTTACAGGAAAAGAATGAAAGAGTCTGATCAGCCAAAGATGAAGCAGATCACAAGATCTCAAAATTTGAGGCACTGAGAGGTACCATCTTAAGAGTCAACATGTACATTTTAGAGACCAAAAGGTAATTCTTATCTGTATCCTAAAAGGGAATTTGTGGGGCTCCATTGTTTTCATGCAGTATCGTACTGGTTCTTTTCATAATGAAGTGTGTGATGACTTTTTAAATTAAATTCTACTATGTAAATTACATTAATTCTTAATCATATTTCATAACGAACAGTGATACTATGGAAGTATTTACAACATTTCTGCAGACACACTTATGTTAGTTCTTTTAAAACCCAGTAAGATTGTGTGCACATGTACATTCTGCATAAGCAAAATTACAACACAGATCAAAAATAGAATTAACCAGCTGATACTCACCTACACAACATTTCACTGCAGAAGTCAGAGCAATGAAAGCTTTAACTGTGCATTCATGCTACAAATGCACAAGACTATAATACTCTAAAAATCTCTATTTTCTTAATTCCCCCAAACCACACTACACTCAAAAACTGGTGTTAAAAGACCTGCATTAAATACTACTATCACAGTATGTACAGTACTTTCTTTAAAGCAAAATGCCTGTAATTTTATTTAACTTAATACAATCTGTATAAAAAAAATCCTTCAAGCCAGTGTGCAAAACAAAGCAGTAATGTAACGTTTTAATTTAAGCAGAACTAAAATGGACTTTGACTTTCGTTGTGTAATTTTGTTAAATGTTTAGGCACACATCCCACACCATAGTCAAATACTTATTTTATATTTTTTTAAATGCAAAAAATTAACTAATGAACAAAGGAGTACCTGCATCATCAGGTGTCCATGGATTACGAGTTGGCTTTTCAGAGGTTGGTCCCGAGGTAGTGATCATTCTCACACTAGGACTAGATGATCTACTGCTGTTTCTACTCTCCTAAATTGATAAAATAAAATGACAAAAGTTAACAGAAGATTTTTTTTTAAGGGTTAATTTAAAACAAACAACACTCCCCCCCAAGAAAACCCCAAACATTAGTAAAAGAAAAAAATGTGAAGAAACTTGAACCTACAGTCCTCCCAAATACTCTCCTCTCCAAGCTTTTACCCTGAAAGCTTTCCAGGTAGTTTGATAAACTTCACATGCATTGCATGGACAATTTCATCTCCCTTTCTGCTCCATCTTTACCATAAAAAATAAATGGATATAATTTTGCTATTCAGCATAATAGAAAGCAGTGCTGAACTGTATGTTCAAGATCTTTATATAAATATGTGACATGATGTCTAGTCACACTACCATTCAGTGAAATCTAGCAGCTTCGTAACATAAGGAAGAAATAAAGTGTGTTTCCAGTGTTTAATCAATGAATGGAACTAAATTCAACTAAACAAATGCAGCTTAGTAACTATACTATATTGCAGCATATTAATCTACGGTTTTCTTATGGTTCTTAAGTTAACTCAGAGGTTATGTGATTCATCTTCAGAAAACATGAAAAACAATGTTTAATCAATAAGGATCAAGAAATTAAAGCAAAACAATTAGAAAATGAATACATTCTCTCTCACAAAGCAAATTAAGAACTAAAGTAAAATTATGTAGGAAGTTCCTTTATATACACAGCTTAACTCCTCCAATCCTTTCATTTACCAAAAGTGCAAAAACATAATCATGAAGACTTCATTATTCTACTAAGCTGCTTTTTCAGAATTATTAGTTACAATTTCTTGTATCTCATATAACCCCTCACTGGCATAAAAGTAACACAGTAAAGGACTTTAGACTACAAACCCCAGTGAGTTTTACAGAAAAAAAAAAAAGTAAAAAGATGCTATTAAAATACAACCATTTTCAACATGGTGTATTTACCATGAAATGATTAAAGATCCTGTTTTTCAAAAGAACCACTCAAATATACATTACCTAGAAACCGTATTTCTTCATGACTCTCATTTCCAAATATCCTGTCTTAATTTGACTTCTAAAAGTCAGGATTTCAGGCAACTAACAATCCCAAAAGTACTAAGATTTTACATGCTGAAATATCCATTATTTCAACTGCATTATGCTTCTCCTGTAATTTTTATTAACCATTCAGTGTTTTATGTCAGTAGCCAGAAAAGAGCAATAAACTATTGTAGAAATAATCCAATGGATGATATCAGGACGATGGCATCAGACATTCTCAGAAAGCTTTTGTCTTGAAGTCTTTGTTAACATTAAGCAAGGTTTAAGCTGCTTACTGTCATTATCCTCAGATACGAATGATAAACACTGCTGATGTGAAAGATCAGAAGACAGAGAAAGTATTTAACAGCATGTAAGTCCTTTAAGCAAAGATCTGTTGAGTATCTAAAGTTGATAGCAAAGGGCACCTGAAAAGTACTCTAGTTACAGTAACTTCTCAATGCCGTACTAGACTGCTTGCTGTACCAGATTGTTTTGATTCATCAACAGGAGAAAAACCCTTTTCCTTGATAACATTATTTAGACAAAATTACTAGAGATAGATAGATTGGTATCTGAAGCATGTATAAAAAGCATTGCAAAGTTCAAGGGAAGTTCCTCAAACTGAACGTGTTAAATTACAGCATTGAACTGTGTGTTACTGAGTTGCTTTAGGCCTCCTAGACACCAAGCCCCTCTGACAGGTAAGCCAGTGCCTGTTCTTCATCCATCAGCTTCTGCTACTCTTTCACAGGTATTCTTTCACCCTTTCTTCCTCCAGGTGCCTCAATACACTAAACAGACTTGTTTTCAGGTTACTCTCAAATCAACTCTGCCAGGTGGCCAAACCCGCATGACATGGTTAGCTGCGTAGCTTTCATTTCTCAGGCTTCCAGTCTTGAAAAGCTGTCATGCTCTGAGGAATAATCTTGCCCCAGTTTAATTTAAATGGGCAACCCAATTTAAAGAAATCATTGTTACTAGCCCTCCTCAACTGTGGATTTTATCTTGCTGTGAAAGGGGAGGAAAAAAAGTGTATCTGTGACCAATTGTGAAAATGATGCAGACAGAATGATTCATCTGTATAATATCAGATCCCCTAAAATATCACACTTAGCCTGCATGCATGTGGGCATGTACATTCTAAACTTGCTTCTCAACTGTTTAATACAGTACATGTTTTTTTAAATATATTTTTATTCCACTTCAAAGTAAACTGTAAGAGTTATGAAGGCCCAGCAACAGTTACTAAAAAAAAAAAAAAACCCAAAATCTAAAAAAAGTATGAAAGAGGAGATAGTTTGGTATTAGCTGTGAAAGAGGATGTACCAAAAAACCTAACCCAACAAAAGATTCACAGGCAAGGACAGGTCTATCCTACTAGACACCTGATCACAACCTGCAGTCCTTGAGTGATTATGCCAAATAACCTCAGTATTTGTATAAAATACCAAATCCTGTAAAGAATCTATTCAGTGTAAATAGCAGGCTTTCTGTGTTCCTTCAAGCCCTCCAGGTTTTTACGGCTGCACATCTACTTCTGTGTTTCAAAGGTGTTCAGGCAAGAGCAGCAGCACTGGACAGGCAGCACAATACAATGTTTTAAAATGCGAGTACAGGGAAATGGAAATACAGAAGAAAGAATTCAGTGCAAAAAAAAAAAAATAGGTGGAAAAAAACGAATAGAGCACCACATGGATGAAAACAAATGGAAATGTAGCATTTGACTGGACAGAGACAGTTGTATCAGTGCTGCTCATGTCACTTGGAGTAAGGTCCAGTCTAAGGTCACCAAGCACTAGAGAAGTCTGTGAAAAATCAAACTTAAACAGATGTTCTCAACACCAAACCACTCCAACAGCTCATCCAACGATGGAAAACCTTTGGCTTCACGTATTTTCCTATCCGAACTGTGTAAAAGGCTCAGTTGAGTAGTAAAATCATCTGGAAAGCACTATGACTGTCTGTACTTCATAACATTACTAAGAGCAGTGGTGGAAAATGACTGAAGTGTCTTAACAGCATTAAAAAAGTAATAAACAGCCACAAACCACCCCCCCCAAAATTTCTTCTAACAGTACACAGAAATAAAATATACACACAAACATAAAACATACAAGAAGGTCAGATTAAAACAGACCAGCAGTTAAGCAGGGAAACAAGTCTTGGTCTACCCTTTCAGGTAAGCAATCCAAACTATGGTATATTTATTATTAGTATATTATTGGTATTACTATTATAAGGTGGTTTTCTTCACCTTAACAAAAAAAAAAAAAAAAAATCAATTCTAAAACGCATTAATCTTCCTGATTGAGAAAAAAAAAATAAAATTAATTACTACAGAATCATTCTCTATCGACACAGCAGCAATTTTCAGGAAAATCACATTTAATAAAAAGATTTCTGATCAGCTTTCGTGTGTCAGTCAAATAGTCTAAAAAAACCCCCAAAAGTGGCACCACTGCAGTCCTTTAATGTTGAGCAGGATACGGGCTTACAAGGCTTGGGTGCAGGAGTGGAGGCACGCAGTGTGGGGAAGAAGGATGTTTGCAATGAAGGGAGGGAAGGGGAAGAGGATATTCACATTAGACAGGATAACCTATATATGGTCTGGTGTGAATGGAGAAACAGGATAAACTCACCAGAGCTACACTAATCACAGATACTTACATTGCTCTGGCTAGTAGATTGCTTATATGAATAGTAGTTCAAGATTTTTAACAAATTCAAGACAATGAGGTTCAGAGCTACAGAAACCCATAATGCGTCATCTTAAATCTTTTGCCACAATTACATTGTGCTTGCTTTCTTCATTTTTTCCTATTTTTTAAAATACACAAAACTATGGACATCAAAAGTGAGTACTAGTTTCAGCAGACTTTTTTATCTCTTCTTGCATTAAAAAGCGGATGAAAATACATTGTTCGTTTATAGGGACAGTGCAAAAATTTCTTCCCAAGTGCATTCTTCATGCCTGTTAAAATACTACGTTTTCTAGATTTTATCAGAATGTTTTCCAAAACCTGCAAGATAGAAGCATTTAATTGTAACTCCTACGCTTAGATTTCCAGTATGTACACATCAGAAGCAAGAAAGTAGAATGTGATGCTAGTACTTCTGTAGATCCTCATCAGAAATCAGTGAGGTAAACAGAAAATCTCTTCTGCATCCTCATAGTCACATGGACAATTTAGGTAGAACATCCATACAAGCAGTAGAATAGCTTTCAAATAAAGAGGATTATAATAGTTATTAAGATATAAAGTAAATGCTGAAATTGTATATTTTAAAATATTAACTATTCATTAAAATTAACAGAATGAAAATTTTTAAATAAAAAAGCTATAATTAAATATATTAATACATCAATCAGCGCCATTTGGCATAACTGATGTACTGTCACATATCTTTTTCTTAAGTCTTGCATAATTTCAGTGCTACAATTAACTGAATAGGCTAACCTATTTGACTAAATTTTGCAGTTGCATTTCTTTCTAACAAACCTGTATCCTCTGAAGATATTAAAATGTGTTTAGGACCAATTCCTTATTTTCTGATAGTTGTAATATCTAGTAAATTCTACTAGTAATAGTAAATTCTACCAATAATATCTGGGGGACTGATGAGGTTTCTGTGGCACCACACTCCACAGAATTTCAGAAGGATCAAATGTTGATCTCCTGATAACTACATGTATTTTACCCCAAAATTACCACGTATTTTAGATTACTGCAGAAGGCTGTTAAACATGGAAACCCGATTAACCTGATGAATATTCTCTGCTCTGGTTTTCTACATCTAAGTAACAGTAGAGATCTCAAAATTGCCAATTCACACTAATGGTCAAATAGCCTCTGTGAATTCCTGAAACAGACAATGAAGCAACTAAAAAACACAAAATAGACACATCTGAATGAGGCATTATCTGTACTTTTCTCATCTAATGTGTTTAGTTCAATTGTTCTTAGTTTAATTTCAATTTTATGTACTGTACCACTATGTCTGTTACCATGGCAGTTACAATACGAGATAAGAAGTTATGTTGTTATAAAATATCCTATTGAGACAGTCTTTTTTTAAACAAAACTTTGTGACAGCACCCTCCTGTAAACCTTCACAAGAAATGGAGAGATATACTATAAATTGCAATTCAGGGTTCAGAGATTGACAATAAAAACATTTGTAATAATGAAGCACATGCTTTTTATTTTTATGAAAAAAGTGAGTCTAATGTACGTGTAACTGCTTCAGAAAATCGTAACTAGCAATTACAATTGTTTCCTACATGTAGACAGGTGAGGAGGCTTTCCTGCATAACATCTGCCCTCTGCCAAATTAAGTGGTACACAAAAACTCTGCATACATAAAAATTGCTAAAAGAGCTATATAGAAAACACTTCTCATCTGAAGCTCATTCATTAGATTATCCTCATGGAATCTCATTTAAATGCAATACAAACAACACTACAGTCTGCCAAGCTTCCACATAATTTCTATGAAAGCATCAAAGGTGAAGATTTCCAGACCACTCTCCCTGTACAGATTCAGTGCTGACTTTACTGAGAGACAAAGAAGAGACAAGACATTACCTGACTGGACTCTGTTCCAGCAACACTAAGATCTTGAATGGATCTACGCCTCTGCTGTCCGTTTCCTGCTGGGAAAAAAACAAAACAAAAACAAACCAGTGAAATCTATTCAGAACAAATTAAGAAGGGTGCGACTGTTGCAGAGGAGCTTGGAATTTGTACAAATCCACAGAGAGAAAGTGAGAGAGGGGGAGAGAGAGACAGCTGCAGAATTTTAACTCAAAACA
Organism: Nestor notabilis; assembly: GCF_000696875.1. NCBI lineage: Eukaryota > Metazoa > Chordata > Aves > Psittaciformes > Psittacidae > Nestor > Nestor notabilis. The sequence goes on along the minus strand of NW_009916826.1, from coordinate 31,852 downwards.
TGCTGGCCTGTCAACAAAAAGTATACCCTAACACAATAACCACTCCTACCACATGAATAGCTGCTGCACTCTACTCCACCATCTTCTGTCACATGTATTTGGTCAGGCTTAGTACTCAGGGCAGGAGCTGATGACGACATCTATTTCAAGTGCGTTACGTTATGGGGATTTCTAAAAGCTAGACCGCGAAGATAACAGGCTGCCAGCTTTAACCTGTTGCTCTTTGGTGTGCTTAAGGAACACAGCAAAGACTTCTGCCCATGTGCTGCTCCCCTCACAAAAATCAAGCACCGAAAATGCTTCCTGCTGGTCTCTGCTTCCTTCTACATCCTATATTCATGCCCCAAGAAGCGTGAAAAGGGGACTGCTTGGCTAAATCACATCTCACCATCAACCTACTACGCACAATGCTGTAATCTTTTCCTTTTCCCCTTCCACCTGTTAGCAATTATCCACCAGTGACAGCTACATAAAACAGTTTAAATTTTCACACTGACACGCAATCAAAGGCATTTCCAGGAAACAGTCTCCTTAAAAATAAAAGGAGATTATGCAACAGAATCCCCTTTGCTACTTTGATTTTTATTACGGTGATTGTTTATAGTGTCTCTTGAGAGCGGGTCAGCTGTCCAAAAGGAAACACCAAAACGTCCTGAGTAACAGCTGACAATGCTCAAAATTCTTGCTCTTAGCTCTGCATTACATAACTTTTCTGCTGGTGGGGAGCATCCGAAACATGTACTGCAGCCATGGCAGCCCCTCGCCCAGCGACACTGCACGCAGCAACCAACCCAGCTCTAACAGGCAATGCATTTTTAACCTTTTAGATACTTCCTATCCAGCATCATCTCCATAAGACTCCACAGCCTATCATGACAGGTGTTTTGATTTCCAACAGTTACTACTAAAATGTAAGACTATTTAATAGCAATCAATACATTTAATGGCATCATACTTTAGATTTTTAAATATAGACGCTATTACATGTAGGAACACATTACCACAAACCAGCAATACAAAATTCTCAGTGTCACTTTGTGATGACATTTTGTAGTCTAAAATTTATAGTACTATCAGAAACAAACATATAAGAAAATAAAAAAGGATTCTAGAATAGGAATGTATTTCTTTGCTCTGACTACAAGTAAATCTTAATTGCAACTTTTCTGTGGTCTTGATCTTTTGCTTCTGAAATTCAGGCCAATGTATACTTACCGAAGCAACAATGTCTATATTATGTATAATACTTTGATATTAGAAATCATTTGAATGACAAATTACATAAAAATTTCTGCACTTGTTAATTTGCAGTGAACTTTTTCATTACCTAATTATACAGCAAACAAGACTTTACATTTAATAGAATTCTGTGCTTTGGATACTTCATCTGGCTGCCACAGCTCATCTCAATATTCAAGATATGGGTGATCCACCCACAACTGAAACAAAATTATGTGCACATTTCATTCAACAACACTGTTATAAAATTAGCTCAGCTGAAATAGGCTTGCAAAAATATCTGAAATTCTCATTTCAGATTAGCAACATTTGTGAATTTAAAGAACCTGGGACATGTGTTGCTGAAATATTAGACATGGCTGCCAAAAAGTTAAAATAATCAGGGTGGGGTGCAATAAAGAAAAGGAAATGGGTGGGGGGGGGGGGGAGGAGTTAGGGAAGGAGGGGCCAAAACTACTGTGTTGCAATAAATGAATACCTTTAAATGAAATATCTTCATATTAGTAGCATGAGAGAAGAGCAAGCTCTATTAGGCAATGCCATTTTAATTAGTTAACTACTGCAGACATCTGGCAAATAGCTTAGACAAAGCAGAAACAGACTACAAATCAACAAATACTTATTGCTCCAGATTCAAAGCAAATTTCAATTGAAACACTATACAATACATAATCTTTATTTGTAATCCTGGAATCCTAGAAATGATGACTACTATTTATCTGTGCTCTCCTTTCACAGTTTTGATTTTGTTTTTACCTCTATGTCCACTTAAAGCCATTTTTTTTCTCATTATAGAAACTAAGAGATTTGGTAAATGCACAGAAGTTATTTATTATATGGTAGCTTGATGCGCTGTGTCAGGATTTCAGCAGTTTACAGGAGTTTATGATTTAAAAAAATGATAATCAAACATGATAAACACACTTCCTGGCCTCGGGAAAAAAAAAACAAACCCAAAACCAAACACATTTCACATACTTGTTTATTTTCAAAAATGAAATTCAAAAGAAACAGGAAACTTCTACCTTGTCTTGCCCTATGTACTCCAGAAAAAACAAATTCTATGACTTCTTAAGGCTTCTGATCACTCCCTCTGCCAAATATTCAGACCAGCCAAGAACTCTTCTCCCTGCCCTTTAGCAGTTATTTGCTTCTCCTTTTACACTTTCCCATTTGTGCACAGTACTCTCTCTTCCTTACGCACCTACAAGACCCAAACTTCTCTCACAGTGCAGGATGATCAGGGAATACAACAGTGCCAGAAGACATTTTAAAGTTAGAACATGGGTCTGAATTCCAGAAGAACGAAGTGATCTGGGGAGACAAAGGTGGGATTTCTGGCTTATACTGATTTTAAAAGTAGACAGAAAAATTACAGACCTAAAGTATCTATGATTCCTATCCACTATCTAAAGACACTGAACAAAATGTGTCTATTGTGAGAATTTTATGCAGTGTCAATGCTATAAAAATTTTAACGCTGTAGCACAGTTTCAGATGACAAAATTACAAAGGCAAATGCATGCCATTCGCATGAGATGACTAATGTTGCCAGTGAAGAAAAGGCTGTACTTGAAGGTGTATTTGCAAGATGCTGCTTCATTGGTTTGTATCGAAAAGGTGTTCTTATTTTACTTGATCATATTACGAATTATACTTAGATTTTTTTGTTTCTTTAAACACATACCTACTTAAGCCTTCTGTACTTACTATATTTTTATTTTTCATAAATATATGTAAAAATGTTGGTGCTTATTATTCATACTATATATTATATATACTATAAACTGAAAATAAACCAAACAAAAGATGATACTTCACTTTGCTATCTGGTTGCAGAATACCACCACTAAAAACTCATTTGCCAATTTGTTACACCAAAACAGAATTAGTTGATCGCTTTTTCAGTTTCTAAGTTTTGTAAGCTAGTAACACAAAATAGCATCTTAAATGAATGGAAGTTCTAAACAGTTTTAAATACGGGTGAACAGAAAGATGATCAAATAGATATTAAAAAAAAAATCCAGTTTGCCAACATTTTGCCTTCAACTGATCAAAATTTGCATTTTATGACCTTGGTAGCCTATCAGTTCATGGATGAAAAGCAGCTGAGGCAACACATTACGAAAACCCCCAATGATAGCAGATGTAGTATTCATACTTCTTAAATAGCCCTGCCCCAAAGCAGCTGACTCATGGTAACATGCCTGTGTGGTGCCTCCCCTCTCTGGGAAGCAGCTGCTTTACCATGTGCTCAGCAGAACTTCAGGCAGCAGCAGAGATTAGGTCGGCACTTGTGCTGCTCCAAGGATGAAGATAAGCTGCTTACTTCACGAATGGACATACCCAGGGAAGATCGGGGGAGCTGGGTATGTGGCAGAAGTGCTAAGGAACAAAATGGGGCGCGATTGAGATGGAGGTGCCCCTCTGGGGGTCTTGGAAGTATAACTAAAAGGGGAAAAGCATGTTAAAAAGGCCAAGGCTGAAAGCTTTGTGCTGAGAGTAAGGAAAGGAGAGGTGAGAAATAGGCAACGCTATACTGTCTCTAAAAGAGTAACTGAGCAATGTACTTCTGAATAACTCCATTAAGAATACAGAAAAATATAATCTACTGGGCTGATGATCACATCCCTGCCACATAACGATTAATCCCTTTTTCTGGCCTTGGGATTCTTATGGAAAAGCTGTTCTGACAACCAGAAAATTTCTAATATACAGCCCACACTTATCTGCAGACAACTTACATTTTTATTATTTTTTCTGTAGTGCCAGTAGTGTCTCGGTCATGACAGGCCAGGACTGTTTGAAAATTAGTGGAAAGCTACATGGTATACTAGTACACTAGTAAACTTTCTAACTGATTTGTTAGCCTTAATGCCAAGTAAGTTTTCTTTTCATGGGTAGTGCTATTGTTCTTTGGAATCTATTTGGGGTTTTTTTTTGGTTTTTTTTTTTTTTTTTTTTTTTTTACATTCAGTGTCTTTATATGTAAACTTCAATAAAGTTACTTATAAAATAAAATTATTTCACAAACTAAACTTTTGTAAAAAAAATTATCTTTTGCATTCTACCTCAAAATACCAAAGAATGTCAAGATTTAGAAGGAAACTTCCTCAGATTACACAAATTTAGAATAGGGTGTCTACAGTTTTTAATGTCTCTCTAGACTAGCGGTAGATAGTATTACTTGCATCTCCTGCCTCTGACAAATAATTTTGAAGCAACCTGCATACTGCTAATGGTATACCAGTTTGGGACTGATTATACTTATTTTTAGGCTTTGAGGAATATGAAATGAAAGAAATAAATCCACTTTAATCGGAAAAAAACCCCACAAACAAAAAAACTTGCAAGAAAAAAAAAAACACCCCCCCAAAAAAAAAACAAAAACAAAGAAGAAAGGAGGAATGGGAAAGGAAAACGATATGTTACTAACTAAATATAGACTTGGGATATATGAGAATTATTCATTAATGCCCCAACCAAAATTATCAGTTACGGTGCCTCATTATACTGATTTTCTTCCTGACAGAAGCCTCTCCTAATAATTTTAGTTTGCATTAACTTAAACACAACAGAAATACCTCATGCAGACACATTTTAGCTCTGGAAAACCGTAGTCAAATATAAGAATTACATGGATTAAGTGTTAATTTATTTAATCACAAGTCCAATGTGAATTTGAAGTTCTACATGTAAGGTATCTACAGTTTTTGTTCTGTTAGTATTTGATTAAAAACGGGTGCTTAAACACAACAAAGATCAGGGCGAGATAATTACCCAGAGCAGCAACTTTCAACTTACTATGCCCATTTTCACCAACTTTGGTATCGTAATAAAAGACTGCATATATAGTTTTACTCTGTAAGATGCCTCTGAACACCAAGATGAGAAAGGAAAAATCATTTATCAATAAAAGTGAAGTTGAACTAGAAGACTGAATCCTTTATTGATAATAGTAGGTTTATACTGATGTATCATGCTCCTCTCCATAGAGACATTATTGAAAAAAATTACTGGGATAATTCCTAGTTCTGTCCTAGAGCAACTGGAGCAAGAAGTATTTTAGCAGTCTGATCATTATTCCTGCATCTTAACCAACTGACCCGTTCACCTGGTCTGCGATACCTGGTATGATGATCTCAGGGACATCCAGAATGTTGCCAAATGAAGCAGTTTTACGATGGCCTCGTTTAGGTTTGGAATAGGCTGAAAAAATACACATATACAATACACATGCAAAACACTAAAATAGCAATAGCAAAATTATTAAATTCCTAATATTGCATTTTTCATAAACTTGGTTAAACTATAATTCATGCAAAAATGTCATGCAGAATAAACTGCATTGCCTTCCACTCATGCTTACATGTAGTAAAGCAACTGTTAAAAAGCAAAAAATGCAGAACTAGCCATCATTACAACACTGTGTAATTAGTTATAGTTAGCAACACAAAAGTCAAACACAGAAAGCAGCATGGCAACAAGGAAGGGAAAACCAAATGTAATTATCCAAACAGAGAACAAATTAAATTATTTCAGATCACTTGCATATTCAGAATAAATTCTTGATTGCCTGAATTTATGTAACGTTTTCTCTTTAGTGTTGGGTACAAACTATTTTATAAACAATATTAATAGTTGGGTACTTCTGTTTCTTTAAATTACCTCATCTTAAAGGAAGTCTCATCTGTCTCTGCAAAAATGCTTACTCTAACTACATTTGACAATAGTTCCTGCCTTTCATTCTTTTGACCTATTAGTGAAGACTTTTGCTCGATGTTCAAGAAACATCATATCCTCTGTAATTATATCTAATAATACATTCGTTATATTTATTTTACTACTTGTATAGTTTAAGATAAGTAGTTCCCATTTAGGGAAAAGTCTGAATACATCTCCCAAAGTTAGAACGTTGCAGTGTATCCATCTCAAACTTAGTAAGTAATGGTGATATGCATTATGTGATTTACTTTGATATTTAGCAATAGATGGAACAAGAAGATTAAATAATTCTTGGCCTGATTTACTCTTAACAACAGCCTAGGACTCTCCCAGCCCCACAATTTTTTTTTCAGGTTCACAGCATATTATTTCTGTCACACAGTTAACAAGAATTAAAAAAAACCCCAATAAAGCAAAACCAAGAGTGCTGTTTCAGCTCTTTTTCAAAAAGTTACAGTCAGATGGTTTGACCTCATTTCCAGTAGTCCACTAAGGCCTGGAGTGATTTCTTAAAAAAACACCCCAAACCCCAACAAAAACCAGAACAACAACAACAAAAAAACCCCACAAAAAACAAAAAAAAAAAACCAAACCCCAAAAAATGAAACAAAAAAAAAACCCCAAACCCAAACAAAACCTCAATCTAGTGTGTTCAGTATATAGTTTTGTTTCAAGAAACTACAGTAATTAAAAATAAATAAACAAACCTTAGCATATTCTGAAATAATAATTTCTATTCAGGACAATGCACTTAAGGAAGACAAACCAGGAAAATTAAAAACTCACACAAAGGAGGGCCAGGTTATCTCCACTAAGGTAAAAAACTTACATTGACTTTAGAGTGTCAGTGACCAAAGTGAGTCCTGACATTTTAAAATAAAACCAGCATGTTGTTATTATCAGGTAAGTACACAGCTGCCTTCTGTGTTAGGAAACCTACAGAGATATTCGTGGTGAGATGTACTACACAATCATCCAGTCAAAGACTGACAATACAAAAGACAAATCTTGAAATAAGGCTTTTAAATAAGAACATAAAATAAAAAGTGTTTAGAGCAAGATAAATATTATTTAATGAGTAACTTCAGTATTTAGTAAAACAAGATTCTGGAGTAATCATAATACAATGAAGGACAAAAATAAAATAGTTGTGGTGCACAAGAAAGCCAGAATATGATGTAATTTCCTTATTACTGCTCCTTGATTACCCTAATTTTCAGATCAGTATGAAAATACTAGAACAGCTAAATAACCCTGGACTAACCAAAGAAGTTTAGTTTGCTTATTTAAATCTGTGGTTATATACCATAACAAAAAAGTTTCATAAAAGAAACTTATCACCTGGAGTTCGCATAGATTAACAAACAATGTATTTGATGAAGAAAAGAGACAAGAAAGTGTTTGCCAAGTATACACATTTTTATTAATTCGCTCTTCTGGGAAGAATAAAGATTGTTTTCACCATAAAAGCATGTATTTATACTTACACATCAATTCCAATTCAGTCAAGGAGTCAATGTTTAGACACAACAGTTTATAAATATTGGAAGCAAGCATGGCAAAACACCTGTAGCTTTTGTTTTGTTTTTAAACAAAAGATATCAATGCTTTGTTAATCTGACCACTAAAAAATTTAATTATGTTTCTCTTTCTGAAATCTGTCAAAAGTGAATTTTAAAACTTTCCTGGGAACATGTGAACTTTAAACCCATCTCAATTTCAAAATATTATAGGAATAACCTTGAAGGAAATGTTATTTTAGAAATAATTACCCTAGCAGATATGGAATAACTTGATTTCAGATGCAAAGGAGAAAATTGTGCATTTGGAATAGAACTGATATTTAGAAGTCTCATGATTTTTTTTTTAAAGATGAAAGCATAATTCAGCAAAAGTAATCTCTTCCACAACCTTAGAAGTATCCAATTAAAATACTCAGCCTTGTCAAGTATACAGCCATGAATGAAGCCATTCTTCCCCACAATTAATAAAGGACTATAAAGACAACATGAAAAGTGAATGGTATTAACATTCTGCATGACTATGCATGTTTTACATCTTCCTTTCTCTTTTCCCTCCTTCCAATTCCTTCGTCTATCCCCCAAACATCCTTTAATTTTACCTGTGATGGAAGCTATTCTTGCTTCTATTTCAGACATGTCAGCACTCATCCTTTTGGCTTCTCCTGAAACAAGGGCTGACTGTGGTCGCGCACGAACATCCGACAAGCTCTCCACACTGCTCCCACGAGATGGGGGTAAACTCAAGCGGCCAGGATCACCCTGTTTCAAAAGTTGTATTTTTAAAAAAAAAAAAAAAACCCCAAAACCTGCAGAAGCCCCTCCATAACATGCACAGTATGTAAGTTAAAATCTATTTCTATAATGTGCTGCTTAAAAGTGACAAGATTTAACATTTATAATTCAATAATGGTAATAATATAGCTATTAGTGGCACACAGGAACCAAGTATCTGCAACTTTCAGAAAAATATAACTTCATGCACATAAAAACACAGTAGAATTAGGCTGATATTGTCACAGGAGAATCTTTGTATTTTTTCATCCTACTTGAAATAAGCCATAGCATTTTCAAAACTCACATAACTGTTTAATCCTTTCATATTATACTAATACTTTAATTCTAAATTAATGCAGTGATTTTCAAACATATATACGTATATTTTTAACCTAAGGAATCCCTCTAAAATTAACTGGGTTTTTTTTTATTTCATTTGAGATGATGTTAGAGACTTCCAATTTTCCTTTTTGAATTCATATACTATTCTTCATCACTTTCACGTTCTTTTCTTATAACTAACTGGCTCCAATTTTGTAGTATTTTTGAAAGATGTTACAACACTTTTGACAATCTTTGTCCATTTCATTATTATGGTTCAAAATGCATGTGTTGGCTTACCGGCTGCTTGGCAGTATTTTTCATTTGTTGTGCCAATTTTGACTCTAAACGTTTAATAGTGTCATTTGTAGAAGCCCCTTGGAAGTCACTTGGTTCCATGTTAGCATCACTCTTGTTACTTGTGTTTGTAGAAGTGATGTCCATAAATGAACCTAGAATGCAGTAACAAAGAAAAACATTTGAGAATTTCCATTAAAAATACTAAAATGCATCTCTTCACTTGAGCATTCTCAGAATCCTAACTCTGCTTTAAAGCATGACTTTTGAGAACTTTTAATGAAAGGCAAGCTGCAAGACTGCAACAGATCCATTAATGTAAGAAGTAAAAAGAGTAAAAAAGAATGCATGAGTAAGTATTATGATGACATTCCAAAGTCAATCTTTATCTTGCTCTCAGATTGTTTCTGTAGATGTTACAGTAACAACACGACCAGCAATCTAATTCACAAAGTCCATCATTAACCATAAAGGAGCACAAATACCTGAAAAATACCAGGCAATATATATTCAAAGTTTCAAGTGGTAAATTTTATCTTGAAGTCATGTGCTGAGAGGTGGAGAACAGCTAGCAGAGTCAGTACAATGTCACAGGTGAAAAGATTTTGAAATATATAGGTCACTAAGCTGCAAAATAGCCAAGGAAACTTTAAGCAAAATAACAGCAATTTGTTTGGAGATTGGGAAAAAAAACCCAACAAAACACAAACAAAAAAAACCAACACAACCAAGCAGTGGAAGGTAAAGACACCTAAAATTAAAAACAACTGAAGTAGGAAAACTCTATTCTAAAAAGTGAGAAAACAATTTTTATTTTCTATTCTTAAAAGGATTCCTCTGAAGGCAAGACTACCTGAAAATCTATTGCACAGTTTGTTCCCTTCTCCTTTCTAGTGATTTCCTTGCACTTAAATTTAAATTACTGCATTTCCTGTATCTGAACATAAAATGACTGTAAGTTTCAATTGTGGAGAACATAACTGAAAGCAGGTGCAGTTTTCAAGAACGGCAAAAAATTTAAAAATGCCAACTCCTAAACATTACATGTGAATGAAATAGCGTCAACTGCTAGCAACCTTCATGGTGGGGGGGAAAAGGAGGACCTGGACATTCAGAGACAGCTTGTATTATACGCGTATTCTCCAGCAAACCATTTGGCTGAGAACACTAAATATGATGTTGCATGTGGTCTTGAAAAGAAAGATTCCTGCCAATGCTTAAGCTTTTGGAAAGGTTGGCTTTCCCAATTTGAGTTCAAAATCAGTATGAGAATGTGCTTTATAATCCATCTGCATTATTTCATGTTGCTGTTCTTCTATTTATACAAATGTACCTGTACTAGTGGCAGAGTTGCTTTGGCCTTCATCTGAATACTGGCAAGGATACTGCAAAGGTTCATCCGCTCCTGGAAAGTACTGTGAAAAAACAGCAATGATTTGATAAAAAAAGTAATTAACAATTGTTTTAAAATTATTTAAATAGTAACTCTTAAAATAATTTGTAAATATAAATTACAGCATAACTTATTTAGAAGAGAAATAAATTTAATCATTTTTAGTAATGCATTTAAATACATCTATGACTCTTCTTATTAATTTCCAAAAATCTGTTATGATTTAGTATACTTCTCCCATAAAGAGAGGAATGATTTCCCTTTTCTATTGTAATAACTTGATAATCTTTATCAAAAAGGAGAGAGAAAATATGCAAGCCCACCTTTGGAGTGCGATAAAAGGCATGCCCTTTATAATTCACTTCCAAACTTCATAGGTTAAGAAACTATTAAGATACTAAAATAAATTTTTATACCCGCATCAAGTGTGTCATTATTTTAACAATTTCCTCCATGGATGGTCGTTGTGAGGGATCCTTGGACCAGCAACGGGTCATTAGACTCTCAATTGGTTTAGGTAAGTTTTTGATCAGTGGTGGCCGAGTACCTGTAATTCAAATTAGAAAAAACACTTGATTTGTTAAACAGACTATAAGATGACTGACAGTCAGAGACTGATCTCTCTCTGGTATTTTGCTAAATAAACAAAGGAAAACAAACAGTTAGTTGTAGTCTGAAAGAATTGGCCTGTACTTGATTTTCTCTCTTACAAATAAAAAACTGGAAAAAGTTCCTTTGTATTTCAAACAAGTTACAATTACTACAAACAAATAGAAAGAAAAATAAGTTTTCCTTCAGTAATGTTTTGAATAAATTCATGGACTGACCAAATACAACGCATCACCATGGCTAATGAATAAGTTATCACTTTCTAAAGAATAAGGATTTAGACCAAACTAGGAATCAAAGGAATCAAGTAGTAACTTGGTTCCTAATGCCATACTCACAGGAAAGGGGGGGGGAGGGGGGGGGGAGAAAAAAAAAGAAGGGGGGAGTGTGTGTTTTTAAGGGCTCATTTTGTTCTTAAGAATTTCCTGAAAAATTATTAAGCACTGACCTATACACATTTCTAGTTTTGTTACACAATGCTTAAAGTAAAATACTATTCAGCTGTCTTTTGGTTCAAGTTTCTACTCCTTTTAGTATTTCAACAATGAGTACAATTACAATTAGTAGACATCTAGTTGTGCTCAATACATGAGATGCAGTGACATTTTGCATAAAAAGCAGCAAGCATTTAAAAATATATTAACCATAACAAGTAATACAGAAAGACAAAAAAAAGGGGGGGGTGTGTGTGTAAAAAAGACAGAGACATTTTTGAAGCAAAAATAGGGACAGATAGGTAATTTGTCTTCCCCTAAAGGATACTCCCACACCTTACCAAAGCTTTCCGATTTATGACCACTACATTTATGCTTCCTTGCACAGGTAATGCTTTGATGCAAGGCACTCATCACTCTTAACCACAGTGACTCGTACCCTTGCAAAAATGAAATTGAGAATGTGTTCTTTCATTCAAAAATGCCATTCGCAAACATCTATCTTTGTTTATTATTATGACTGTAATGCTGATCCAACATATCATTGCCTCCCTTTGATGCTGTGATACCTCACCAACCTGACCTTTATTTCCTGTAACACCACTAAAGTGATAACCACCAGTGGCGGTCATATTGGATGCATCTGGTCATGATGGCTGTAGCTGACTCAATGGGGATTCAAGGGGAGACTGGTAACACCACAATAGCCAAGGGCTAATTTAAGCAATGCACCCACCTAACCACAGTGTTGGTCAAGGTGCAACTTAAGTTCCAAGTTTGGAAGAAACCAATATCTGCAGTCACTACGCAAATATCACTGTGAGTCATACTCATATGGAGTTCTTACTCCGTAAGAAGTGGACAGTCCAGGGCTCATAAGCTCTCTTGCACGGCAGAGGGCTGCGAGCCAGGATCTCCCCTTGAGTAGGGATGCCTCTCAAGGTTACTCCTCGAGGTTGAGAGAATCCTTGTATCAGTTACTTGACAAATTAATTGGGAATAAGTGCGCTGAAACTTTTGAAATCTTAGCTAAGTGATAAAAACAATTCATTATGCACATACAATCTTTTAGACATAAACCATAGACCAAGTCTGGATTCAGCTGCACCTAAACTACCCTCTGAGAAGTAGTTCAGAATACAAAGAGGTCCTTTCTGAACCTCGTGACTCAATGGAACGTCTCCCTGACAATTTTGTCTGACCCTGTTCCTCTATGCAGTATGTAATCAAGCGTACTTTGTAAGTGAATCTTGTTAAACCACTGTTGCATTTACTGTCAAACTTTGTTAAAGAAATAAACTGGTTATATCAATAAACATACTGCTATTTCTCTCTTACGAGTGAAGTGCATCATTCCATCTGCAACACTGCTCCTTTCTCTTCTTCATCAAACAGGATGCCTGTGCTCACCTTATGCTTTTATCGCTTAGAACTGAAGCAATGACACTTAGGCAGAGTATAGACCTTCACTACTTGTTTGTTAATTACATCTTCCAAACAAGTCTGTGCTTGCTTTGATGCTGATTTCACAAATGGCAGAAACTCTTTGCAGACATTCACTGAACTACTTCATTACCATTACTTTTCTGAAAACTGCTTTGCCATGGTACCTAAACCCAGACTATTAAGAAAGTTACACCACTAGCATGAAGATAACTACGGTCTATTATTAGCATGAAGATAACTACGGTCTATTATTCTGGGGGGGGAAGACAACTTGGCAAATAAAATCTTCATCCAGACAGAGGGGTTGTGGATTTTTTTTGTAGCACATGATTCAGATCACCTTTAAAATGTAGTGTCATAACAAAAAGAACATGACTTGTTTCGCTTGTTTGTTCATACGCTTGTTACATGGGCAAGAAATGCAAGCACTATAGCTGCCAAATAACATAAAACACATACTGACACAAAAGTGGCAATGTCTAACCATTAAGTCTTCATGACAAAAATGCATGTTTTAAGTATAAAATAGAATACCTAGTAATTTAAAGCTACACATTTAAGAGTGTTTAGCAAATGCATAGGTCAAATTCACAACTACGAATGCAATAAAGTATTTTCAACTCACCATTGTGAACTGCCCACATTATGCGGAAAGCTGGACCACCAATCTCATCAAAAGGTTTCCTACGGGTTATTACCTCCCAGAGAATAATACCCCAACTGAAAACGTCACATTTTTCACTGTAATTGCTACCTGGAAGAAAGCCATTAATATAATTTGTCTTTTTTCTATATAATGCATTAAATAGAAGAACAGTTTGAGCTGATAAATAGCTCTACGTATGCTTCCTTTCACTTCACATTTGTTTTGCTGAGAAAAAATAGTTTTTTAAAGATGGCTGATTCACCCTAACTTAAATCTGAAATCATTTAACCATAGGATCATTCAGAATGCCTCTCTCTGGAAATCAATCCTTTTCACTTGGAGTTATCCTGAAATGATAAAATGTGTCAGTTTTCTCATATCATATTTATAATATTTATTAAGTTTCAAAGATCTCTTGCATTTAGGATTTAACTGACTATGCTTGCTTCCTCTAAATATTTTTCAATTCACTTCTTCCATGTTAGTCACAATATGCCAGCCAACAACATCTCTGTTGTATCCACTGCTCTTTATTATATGTCTTTAGCAGTACTAGTAAATTACCATATGTACAAACTGGCAGATTCCTCAACTCCTCACCATCTTATTTCCTCCCTGTCACATCATTACTAAAAGTTCTTCAGCAAAAAGTTCAGTATTTCCAAGACTCCCACTGAAGATGCGGAAAACACGTAGGTATATGCAATAATGAATAAAAATGTTCAGACACTGTGAAGAAAGAATGTATGCTGTGTAACCATAACTTATGCACATACTAAAAATAAATGTGAATGGCTAATGACATGATAATAAATGTGTGAATATGACAGAGATTTGCTCTTCTGTCTTCAAACAAGGATCAAATTGGCATCAAGTGGCCAGGAGATTTTTTTGTTAATATGTAATCAGAAATCATCGAGACAACTTCATAAACAGCAGGATTAAAGAAGCCTAATTTCATGTGGATATGCACCATACAGCATCCAGTTGCAACAGCCTGCACTCTACCTATGAGCCATCTTCCTCTGCCCCATAACTCTGACAAACTGTGCAAGGAAAGCAGCACGTTCTCAGGCCAGTTCTTCCACACAAGCCAGTTTGCAAGGCAGATAGGAGAGATGGGCTGCAGCACAAATATCAGATCCTAAGGCACTAATTTGGACTTCTCCCAGCTACTGTATTTACAAAATTATTTAAGAACTTGGCATCTCCAAAACTCCTTACACCTTTATCAAACTAGAGGAATGTGTGAAGTGTTATTCTCCTATTTAATGAAATTTATTTTGCTGATGAGAAGCCTTGAATTAATTCTGAAAACTGAGTCCAAAAGAAGTGAAAGAGTATTCTGTATTGTTTCATTACGTAACAGACCACGATAGGATAGACACATTGACACAGTCATTCCTCGATTTATCCTATTATCCAAAAGCCATTTTTAAATAGTTTCTTCTAAATGGAGTTCCCAGATTGGACACTTGGCTCTCTTCCACTTTATCCTGATCGAAATATTATTTTAATTTAGGTTGTTTGATCTGCACAAGGCTTTAGGTGCCCTAATATTTAATATGGGTGGGGTGCGTGGAGGGGAACAGATCTTAATATTAGGGCAACTACTTCAATGAACCCTTTGCCATCTACAAACAATACTTCTTGTGCCTTTATTGTTCTCATCTAAAAATGTTAGTACTAGAACAGTACTAAAATAATATTATCCTTGTTTCCATTGTTGAATTCTGATGCAGTAGCACAAGCAAACAAATTTTAACAATTTTGATATTTGATATGATTATTGTAGTAGTTTCATGACTGTTTCAAGAGTAATTTGATACACTACATCACAGAAGCTACTAGATTCCATTATTTCCTTGGTATTTGTTCTTGTGTAAAGATTTGTATCATTTTCTGTAAAAGCTTTCATATAAAAGTACATAAAACCAACTGTAAACTGAAGGTTTTTGCTCTGTCCCACAATAAATTTGCAATAAAAGAATTCTTTGTTCTGGCTTGCTGAATTCAAACATACATAACTTGCTGCTCCTCTCCAGAATAAGGACAGTAAAAGAGGCCACTTAGATCCAGAATCTGGGAAACCACTGCTGCACAGAGGCACTTCCCAAATATTATATCAAAGCCAGGACACCTGCTTCCTAAAGCAGGAAGATGGCCTCTCCAGGCCACTCTGCTAATTGCAGTGCTAATTTAAGGTACTGACTGGCTAAAAGGTGTTTAATTTGCAATCTAATATTGACTAAATTATTTCTCTTATAATCATGCAGCAATTACACCTATCTAATTACCAAGTGTCATCAGTCTTCCCCACCTACACTCCAAGAAATAGCTTGTTTTCCTACTTAACTAAATTAACTGTTAATATCAAGTTCCTCAGTATGTAGGAAAGAGGAAGCACATCAAATCTCTAGATTACACAAAAAGCAGACGGAGTTACAAGAAAGCAGAGGATTGAAAATGAAGTCAATTATGTTCAATTTAGAGACACTAACAGGAAAATTCTAAAGATAAAAAAAGCTGATCAGAACATGGAGTTAAAGTAATGACAGTATATTTAAAGGTCAGAAGACTTTGAAATTACTTAAGAATCTTGGAAACAGCACAATCATGGGGAAATAGCCCTCTGGCTATGTTTTACTACTTATAAAATAAGAGCAGCTGTCTAAAGGTACTCCTCATGTAAATCTCAGCAATAACACAAATGAAAGTTCCACATGTTCATGTAATTAACTGTCTAATACTAACACAACAGAGTCAATTCAGTGCTGCTCTTTGAAACTCTGCATAATGATTTGGCAATACACAATCACACAGATTTGTAAATGAATTCTGTCAAGGCTCTTCCAACTTTTACCTCAAACTTTAATACACTGATTGAAAGAAAGGAAGATTACACAATGAACTTATTTCCTGCACCCAATTAATTTACAGTTGCATCCCAAGAAAGAACACATAATATCGACACTGTAAATTATTATTACCTTCAAAAACTTCAGGTGCCATCCAAGCAGCACTTCCCTTATTGTTGGTCATGTGTGTTTGAATATCACAGGCTGTACCAAAATCACAGATTTTTAGAACTGTCCCCCCAGCTACCAAGAGCAAACTGTCAAAGAAAAATAAAAAATAAAAATTTTTAATCATACGATTAAATAATCTGGTAATAAACCAATTTTCTTTATCCCAACAATTATCATTCTAATACAGTTGAATATCTATGGCTTTGCTTCTCAATGCTTAGCTTTACAACTTGAGAAATAAGTAAGGTCACTTGTGCCTAATATGAACAGATGACATTTTAAAATAATCAAATATGTTGTAATACATTAATATTTCTACATGCTAGATTTTAAATAAGATTCTTTAGACACAGTAAGCCACTAAGCATAAATTGACAAAATTAGTCTTTCTGATGCCAGAGGTTGAAAAACAAGTGCTGTAACAATTTTATCAAAAGAAGTGCAATCAAGACTCCCATCAATGTCAGTCAACGTAGCTATTTATTTAAATGAAAACACTTGAAGTTACATGTTAACAGCTCTCTAAATCAAAACTGGGAATGCAAGAAAGAATTGAAGTGTAGTTTCACATCGTAATTTTATCTGGTAATATCTGCAGGCTACCACCAAATGGGAATGACCCTGCTGATCCCCAAATCTGTTCCCACCTAGTCTGTGGAGCCAGATCTGAAGCTGTAAAATGAATCACATCAACAAACTGCCTGGGCACAAAGCTACTTATTTTTGTGTTTTGGTGGAAAATGATGGGAGATTCTGGCAGGGGTAGTGGAACAGGCTGACAGAGAGGATTGAAGAGGATGTCATGTGGGGAAAGAGCTCTAATATGTCAGATTAAATATAATGTCAAAACAAAGCAACCAAAAAACTGCCCCCACCTAACGTTGAACACCACAGCCCACTGTAAATTTGGGGCATTTTAAATGCCTCTGATTAGAAGCCCTACCCCTATCAAAATGTTCTTCCATGATGCAGGGCAGAAGCAGGATGTTTTTCCTGTTCAACAGAAAGTAACAGTACAGTTCATTTCCTGTAGTGTGCACCATCATTCTGTAACTGAAGATTCAAACGCACAGCTTTCATTTAGAATATAAAATCATAGAATGGTTTGGGTTCGAAAGGGCCTTAAGATTATCTAGTTCCAACCCCTCTGCCATGGGCAGGGACACCTCCCACTAGCCCAGGTTGGTCAAGGTCCCATCCAGCCTGGTCCTGAACACTGCCAGGGATGGGACATCCATCACTGCTCCGAGCAACCTGTTCCAGTGCCTCACCACTCCCACATACATATAGTACATCCAAAAAAGTTAGTGTAAATTAAAGGTATTTCTTTCAAATGCAATGAAATTATTATAAATGATCTTAAATTCCAATTGTAAGAAAATATGAAATATAAGACATAAACCTACTTTGGTGGTTTCAGGTCTCTGTGAATTAGAGCCTTTGGTTTCATACTGTGGAGATATGCCACTCCTTGGGAACACTGTAAACACCAACTCATGGCATGTGCAGCAGTATAATGAGGCAGAGGTTCAGCACCATGCAGCACTGCAAAACAAAGGCACAAACTAAAAAGAACTTTATTGTATATTACAACAGATACAATGGAGTTAACAACATACCAGTCATAAAGCTCTACGGAATCTAAGTAATTATCAATGCCTCAATCCTGAAGCTGAAAATATCCTTCTGCAGACTGTTAAAATAATAGAAATGTCAAAATATTTTCCATTTTTTAGTATGTTATTCATATCCATTTATGTTAAAATTAAGTATGAAAGGAGTTGCTTGTTCTCAGCTATCCCTGGTAAAGTCAATATTAAGCAAATGCTCAGGGCATTTACAAGTTAAGGAGGAATCTTTAAAGATGTTCCACCAGAAAACCTTAAATTACTTGCATAAAATGTAACAAACTGGTATCAAGCAACAAATCAGTGGAGTTCATTCTCCTTAAAATTATTTTAAGAATTTCAAAGAACCACAGAATGGCTGGGGTTGGAAGGGACCTCTGGAGGTCCAACGAGCAGGATCAAGCAGGCCACCTACAGCTGATTGCCTGGGACTGTGTCCCGGTGGCATCTGGGTATCTCCAAGGATGGAGACATATGTATGAAACAACACA
The DNA here is from genome assembly GCF_000696875.1 of Nestor notabilis. Classification (NCBI taxonomy): domain Eukaryota; kingdom Metazoa; phylum Chordata; class Aves; order Psittaciformes; family Psittacidae; genus Nestor; species Nestor notabilis. Next base: position 13,297 of record NW_009916826.1, on the reverse strand, counting down.
TATTTTAGATCATGCTTACCCTAACACTAGCAGGAGTCACTATGTTGAAGTGATACTCACCATTGTATAGAGAACCTCCTTCAGCATACTCCATAACAAGACACACCTTGGAGGGGGGGGCAAAAAAAATAGGAATGTTTTCAACGTAGGGGTAGAAAACAGCTTTTCTAAACTGAAAGGAAAAGTTCTTTAAGGGGAACTGCAAAGTCTCCATATCTAAGCTAATGGAAAAATTATCTATGAGATAAAGAGTCAGTTTGAATGGTACATATTTACATACAAGAAACAGAAATCAGTTTTATACTTAGTACCCACTGTAAGTTAAGAAAGAATGACCTCCCTCCCCTCAAGCTTGAAAAGCAAACGCTGTCTTCAAACGACAATTCATTTGCCTATACTTTCTTCATTTGCCTATACTTTCGTGGCTTACAACAGATTTTAAACACTATGTAAAAAGAATTCCACTAGTACTAAGAAAAAAGGGATGCAGCATTACTTTAACCAATTAAATCACCCATACCAGAATTAGCTAAGGATACATCTGGCCTGTCACAGTCCTTGCTTTTCTGCTGTGAGAATTTGTGGGACTGTTTGCAGCTGTGGCAGAAAGAAAGCAAATCCTGAAAATTATATATGTAAGAATAGGAACTGATGTACAAGCTATGAATCATGTGTTGCTAATGTATTTTCCTATTGCTGATTTGCAATTAATAGGACTGTAGATATGAATGACATTACATATGTAATACACCAGATGCCATTCTGACAAACTGAAGTATAACTGGTGTTTAAAAATAGCTTTGAGGTTTTCTTGAAAGAATTTACTTCTTATAGCAGGGGAAATAAAAAAAAAAAAAAACCCTGAAAATATCAACCAACCTACGTATCTGTATGTTTCCTTATTATGGCTAAAACATACTATATATATATAAAATAAACATTTTTTGTATATAAAATACACATCTGGTGCAGTGGTGCTTGCATATGTTAAACTAGTCACCTTTGCCATACTGACAAAGATATAACTTACTGGGTTTAGACAGGCTCCATATAACTTGACAATATTGGGATGGTTTACTCGTGACAATTGTCGAAGCTGCAATACAAATCACACTTTATTTCAAATCACGGGAAAAAATAAGGTTAATGCTTTATTTTGACATCTGTAATTCAAACATCATAACAGCAATTACAGTTTTATACATTTGCATAACCCTAGATGGTGATTTTAGGTATTACTATTTGCATTTTAATTTATGTAATTAGGGTTGTGTCTAACTGGAACTGTATTAGAAAAGAAATTCTGAGTAAATTAAATTTAAAGAAAGTATTTTTTTCATGGTGTACTAGAATCATTCAAGTCATAAGCACTGTGCAACTATGACCTCTACGAGTTCTGTGGTCTTCCTGAAGCCTCCAATTTTGGAATCCTGATGGTCTGACTACATAAAAAATCTGAATCATACTGGCTTTATTCACAATATAGAATACTATTCTAAAAAAAAAAAACCAAACCAAAAAAAAAACCCCAAAAAACCAAACCACAAACCAAACCATCCCCCCAAACCCAAAACCCTGTAAAATAAGCCAGCCAGTTTAATATTAATGTGACATAGTTCCAAGAACCTACTACTGCATGTACTAATTGACAATCTGACTATATTCCACTGAGTTTTTCTTTACTAGTAGGTAGTAGACAGGAAAAAATTCTAAATGAATTTTTTTCCCCTTTACACAGACTTCTGAGGCAGCTTATGCTGTTCACTGTCTAGTGAGCTAACGCTATTTTTTCTGTTTACTTTATAAATCCTAAAAAATGGAATGGAGTATTACAACTGATGCTTGCACTGTGTACAGCATCCTGAATGCCAGTAATTACTGTAGCATTTCCGGGATTATCTTCTCAGATCTCTTTCTAACACAAAAATGGTAAGACACTGATCAGATCTACTCAGTATTAAATTAGACTTAGATAAGTAACATTAAAAATTTTACATGGTAATGAACAACATATAAACATTTACACAGAAAGGCCTATTACAAATATGCTTCCTTTAACCCTTCAGTGTGTTACATTTTTAGTCCCAAAATTGAGATTTATTTTTAACATATTTGGTATATCTTGAATATCCTAGACTCTCACTGACTAAATACCAAGCAGCATATCATATCTCATTTAAATTACATGTCTAACTTTTGATTTCAGAAAACATTGCATATCTTCAGAAGTTTATCAGTATGTCTGAACTACTCAAGTTTTTTCTGAAGAAGTAGACATTGAATGAAAAGAGTGATTGCCTTTAAATGAGTTACACATATTCATGAACTTGTATGTAAGAAAAAAGATCAAAATTATCAGAACTGCTGAAAAACCAAAGAAACAGTTTTGAGTATGGGCCTGATTGTATGAAGACCCCATGCTGTAGCCCCTGGAAGTGTTAATCAGCTCTGAGATTTTGGTGAGTATTTCAGCTGCACCCTGACTTTACACTGGGACATAATCTAGGAACTAGTGTTTCCCCAACTGTGTGCCCTCCACTCTCCCCACTTGCTTTCCAGTTTTTATGGGAAACAAACTAAAGGAGCTGCAATGTGCTCTGACAGGTGTCCTGTTCTGTAAGACAAGGGGTCCAGGACTGTACTGGGTACCACAGGCTGCATTTATCTTGTAATACAGACAAGATAAATGTCTGTAGGTGGGTGTACTGAATGCACCCATGAATTTAAGAAAATACCAAACCTTGTATTTTCCAGCAAACTTACTGTACCTCTACAATGAAGGCTTTTCTTTCAGATTCACTTTCTATTTGTTTAATGGCTACATCTTTAGCTCGCCATTTTGCCTTGCAGACCACACCAAAAGCTCCTCTTCCAACAACCTAGAACAAAATATGAAACACTTGAGTTTTAACTTGAAATGGTTTTATTTACTACATAGGACTTTACGAACACAAAAGAAATTTAACTTAGAAATAGTGCTTAGCTAAGCTTCCTCCAGAGATCATTTACAGAAGAACTGGAAAACATACAAACATTTTATTAACATGCAGCATTTCAGCAAAATACGATCTTAATTTTGTCAAAAAGATTTGCTCAGGAAAAAATTAGTGGAATGATGGCAAATTTAGCTTTATAGATTTGACCAGCGAAATTACATCTATCTACTGTATTTTTTTATTATTGCTAGTAACAGGAACTCAAACAATTGCACAAGACTATGATGAAGTCATGACAAGGTGCTCAACGAGATTGAAGTTATTCTTATAATAGGCCTACTAGTGAATTCACTCCTTCCCAGGATGGCTTCTTAAAAGAAAAGCGATTTGTAGGAGATCAGTGAATGACCACACATTCCCAATGCTGAAACAGTGCCAACTGCCTTCTGCCTGAATGCTTATCCTTTGAGGAAATAACATTTAATATTTTATTTTTAATGTCCCCCAATATAGTAAAAATCTGGAACATAAATTAACAGTGCTGATCCAGAGAAAGCAACTCAGTAGCTAGGAATGTACAAGCACCAGACTGTACTTGTCAAAGCTCCGTGTCAAAGCAAACTGACTATCATTTATGTAAACCATGCTTGGGTTAGGTTCCCACTACATGCTTTCCTAATGAATGAATAAATAAATAGTGAAGCTGATTTCCCCTGGGAATGGGGTGGAAAAGTCTGCAGGTGCATAGCTCAAGACCTGCTAAACCTTCATAATGAATATGAGGAAGTCTGCAGTCAAGGGCCAAATTTGAAGGGAGGTAAAAAGAAAAACTGAAAAAATAATCAAGAATTTGCATTAAGAAAGATGATAAAAGGGTAAGTATGCTCAATATTCTGAAGGGTTTCGTATGGATAGGAAAGACGCTGCCCAGCAATGGCGATCAGCAGCACTTTCCCCTTCTGGTTTCCTTACTACACACGAATAACTATTTTTCTCTTCTATATTACAGCATGCACTTAGCCTTCCAGGAGTTCTTGGCTTCTCACCTTTACCCTCCAACAACAGTGGTTCATAGACTGAGTCTACCACAAGATATACACAGCAGATCCACAGAACATGCTCCATTCTGCCTCATGTGAAAAGGCACCTGCTGAGTGTAACCTCCTCCCCCACCTACAGTAGAGGGCCTCGATTCTTCACTTGTGTAACACACACCAACTATTTTCTTGCAGTCCACAACTGAGGTTGGAAACACCAAGCCTTATGAAAGATAGTCAAGCAGCCTACAAAAATAGTACATACAAACAAATTGGAAACAGTGAGTCACTGGAAAACCTAAATGTTCCAAGTACAAGTATTCTCCCTTGGCATTTCCTCTTCTCTCTCAGACCACATTTTGAATAAAATTGCCCACTTTCTTGGGGTTGGCAAGGCCCCCGCCCCCAGCACAAGAATTGCCCATTACAACCCCTCTATTCACCTCACATAGAAAATGACCAGCCTACAGTTCAAGGAAAATCTTGTCACTCAGTGTCTGTGCCCTAAGTCTGCATTTCACAGCAGTGCTGATTTACTGATCGCATCCACCGTGCAAGCACACATAACTCAGAGAGCACTCTGCTCACATCTGGGAAGCACTAAGAATGGACAGTTAACAAGAGAAGGATGCTACAGAGGAGCTCTGGCAGGACAAAGTGCACTGGCAACAGCAATTCAGTTCCAAGACAGCTGTTCCCCTACAATATGAAGGAAACCAAACTGACCAAGTAACCGTGAAAAACTCTCCCTGCCACTTTGGGAGAAGGAAGCGTGCATATAATGTTTTCTCCCAGCTAGATACAATTGGCCTTATGGTGCAAGGCTGAGTGAGACTCCTGTTAGAATTTCATGGTTTTTGACTACAGCTCAGTTACATTTAATCCAGTGATGCTGGTTTGGTGAACAAAGGGTCATGAGTTCTCCTATGAAGACAGGCTGAGAGAGCTAGGGTTCTTTCAGTGTGGAGAAGGTTCTGGGGATACTGATACCTCAGAGCAGCTTCCAGTACCTAAAGAGAGCCTACAGGAAATCTGGAGAGGGACTTCTTAACAAGGGCACGCATGGATAGGACAAGGGTAATGGCTTTAAAGCGACAGAGGGGAGATTTAGATCAGGTATTAGGATGAAATTCTTAACTATGAGCATGGTGAGACACTGGACCAGGTTGCTTAAGAAGTGGTGGATGCCCCACCCCGGCAGTGTTCAAGGCCAGGCTGGATGGTGCTTGGAGCAACCTGATATAGTGGGAGGTGTCCATGGGGTTGGAACTAGATGAGCTTTAAGGTCCCTTCCAACCCAACCTGTTCTATGATTCTATGGTCAAATTCAACCCATAAGCCAGTATAATTGCATACTGTTCCCCTGACTATTTGAAAGTTTAATACCAAGAGATAATACATGTATTTCCAGTTTATATACTGAAAAAAAATTATTTTCTGATTTTGACATATTTTTAAATAACATTTCTATTCAATGAAGAAACTAAGATAAATGAGTATACCTCCCAATGTCACAATACTTGGGGTCTAGTTGAAAAGTATAATAAATTGCAACAATCAGATGCACTTTATGAAGTCCTGCTGATGACTGAAAATAAAACCAATAATAATAGCAAAATAACAAAACAACAATAATAAATTATCAATGTCAGGCATCAAGAGGAAGAGCTTACCAGGCAATCTAAATCTTAATTACATAATAGAAAGTTGCGAGAGATCATCAGATATATAAACTTTACAGTTGGTGAAAAGAGCCTGATAAATGACTGTGCAGTCAAGATTTCGTAACAATTTATCAGTGACTTGGTGCCTGCTTAGGCAGAGGATTGAACTTGAGAAGAGGACACGAATGCACTGCATATTTACCTAGGATACAGGGAAAACAGAGAAGAGCTGACCCTCCAGTAAAGCAGCTCAGCTCTTGGACAGCATACGAAAGGAGCAACTGTCAAAAGCAATGACGGATCCAACCCAAACTTGGAGTTTACCATGTGTGAAAGCCCAGTATGTCTTTCCTACTTAACCTGGAAAAAGTACCTTACTCATCATAAGAACATCCCTTATAATTGACAGAATGCAGCTTATGGTGGATTTCACTTACATTTCATTTTCTTCCTTTAAGTTTTCACTGAACTTACTCCTCTAAAAATTTAAAAAAATAAGTCTTAGAATTTGTCAGAACAATTTAAACACTACGTACACTTCAACGCCGTGTGCTGGAACTAAGTAACTTAATAGCATAGGAGGGAGGCACTGCCTGAACTTTAGTTTCTTCATGCTCATTCCTCCTTGTCCCCTGCTGTTGGTGCCACACCATATGTTTGTGCAGTAGTGCATATTCTGAATTATATGAAGCACAGTTAATGGAATTATTGACACAACAAATCAATAAACAGCAGTTGATCTGTAGCACTGTGTATGTTTGGAAAATGATCTAAAAATAAACACATTCTTTTGGTAAAAGATTTTGGACCTCTAAATATCTTCTAGGAGAAAAAAGGAAAATACAGGGCAGATGACATGTTTAGAAATAGAACACCAGTGCTTCTACTTTTCCACAGAACAGAATTAAGTTTGTCAAGAACCACTTAGTTAGTACACAAAACAGATACATTTTAAACTGGCAGAAATGCTTAAAGAGCTTTGAAGATTGAAAAGTATACACAAATTTATTCTCCCTGTAAAACTCATACCAATAAAAAGTTTTGTTTTACTGTGCAACAGAGTGACATGGTGAAAGAAAAGTGCATGTTTTCCAGATAATGTATTTAGAGTCTTATTTAAAGAATACGAACCATACAAGAGCCCTGGAATCAACATTACCTCTGCCTCTGTGTACAAATAGTATCAAATGCTGTACATAAACAAAGATACATGATACTGACTTGTAAGTATGTAGACTATACTGACCAGTAAGTATGTTGACTAGAAATGCAGGAAAGACTGTGGATACATTAATATCTTAGCATGTATTTTGTCCTAAGGGATGTGACCAGTAATATTCGCCCCCCCCACCACCAAAACCATATCTGTTTATTCAGATGTACCCTATTCCCCTGTCAAATGTCGAAACTCAGGAAGAATTAATTTCACCTTTGCATTAACAGCACGGGTTTAGCATTCACTCAAAAATATGAAGATGCAAAGTTTACATCTCTATCCATGAAGTTTCCATGTTAGTTAGCTCTGCATGCTGGATACCTAGTGCTTTTCATTCTAAAAAAACCTTGCTGGATATATAAGACAGCAATAAAATATAATAGCTCCCTGGTTAGCAGATTCTTCGGAGAATTACCTTCATAATTTGCAGTATCTACATGCCATGTTTGTTTACGAATTTGGGAAGCAAGACAAGCAGTTAAAAAAAACCCAACATAACACAAACCAAACAAAACCCATGCTTCCCAACAGACAGCAGTCTCTAAATTATCTTTATTATCTATGTCCCTTTCGTATACTTGCAAATGAAAGGTTTATGCAAACTGAACTTTGTGCAAGTTAAAAAAGTAAATAGATAAAAAATTATACAGTGCTTTGTAAAAGCAGAAACTATTTTTAAATTTAGTTTCTTCTATTCTTTCGACCTACCAGAGTTCAAGCAGTACCAATATAGCATACTAATATTTTCAGTTTTTCACACGTCTGCCTGTATAACACATGGAAAGGATATAGATAAAAGAAGTACCAAAAGAAGCCATGAACAACAGTTTACAGCCCCTAAAAATACATGCCTACATTTTCTACCATTCATTCAACCAGCTTCAAATTCCAACTTTGGTTCCTCTCTGTGTGCTATGCTTTATTAAGCAGGTTGAAGCAAATCGACCCCATGCCACAAATGACTGTGGCCAATCACCCGGCAGCACTTTTAGGAAGGAGTTCAGATCTGGCAATTCTTACAGCTATGTTCTTTGGTTAAATTTATTTGTACATTTCTAAATATTGCTTTCACTTTCTGGGAATTATACAGCAAGAAAAAAAACCCCAAACCCCAAAATTGTCTATTGTCTCCCCCCAATCCATAAGCAGTCCCACTAATTTTAAGTAAACTAAATAATTTAGTTTAGATTGAGTTTCCAAGTTTGAACTTCAAAGTTATGCAAAACACCACAGGAAAAGAAAAACAACCAACCAACCCACATTTCTTGATGAAAAAACCCAGTTATTAAAAAAAAGTTATATTCTCAACAAATATACGTAACTTCTTGCCCAAAACTAATAGAGTTGGTCCATATTTAGGTCATCATCTGTTAGGGCACAGCACTCTACAGTTATTATTTAGCAACCTGGCTATCTGAATGCAGTTCTGTTTTAAGAAATCGCTCTCTTTTCAACTTCTTCAGAACATGCCATAGAGCATCAAAGTACCATCATATATGTTCCTAAAGTTATGGGTGTTTCCAGAAATTCTTCACTTGCTCTAAACACACAACCAATCCCCCTTGCACTGATAGCTCAGTCATTCTAAGAAACGTGCACATCTCAAGCGAAGATAACAATTTATCAAGGTCATACTTCCATTCCAGCTTTTACATACTGATAGCCTTTTACACGTCTGTCTTGAGTTAAAAACATTAATATAACACTTGCCTCATGTTCTAGTATGAACCCATTTGTTCTGTTACAGCAGCCCAGAGGAGATTCTAGTTTAAGACGCAAAATACTGGAGAGACTCCAGAATGAGTTGAGCTTATTGAGCTGGTACAGTCTAGAAAGATTGGTCTTTGGAAAACAAATAATCATTCTGCAGTCAGTCAGTACAATACTGCTAGGATCCACGGGGTGGGAGAAATAAGGGACACACAGAGTTTGTTCTGTTGTTTTAGTTCTTTCTTAGGGAAAGGCCTTCTACTCCTGTTTCTGATAGCAGTTACACTGTCACTCAGTTGTGATCTTAGCTGCTGCATTAGACATGGAACTTTATTTTCTCATAAATAACACATCTTGTTTTCATCACTGGAATAGAAAAGCCTGTGAGATTTCTTTCACATACATTCTTTATGAGAGTAAAATACAAGCTTATTTTACAGAAAGCAAATTGGTTCTTTGAATGTATCTGTATGTGTAGAAATAAGTGTGAAGTCTTACGTTAACAGTTTAACTAGCTTACTAGCCATCTTCTAACACTTACTGCACACTAAATTTCATCTGCATGAAATTGGTGTTGTGTAACTGCCACTATAAATTCACATTCCAGCTGACACTTCAGCTATTTTTCATTGTAGATGAATGAACAGAATCTTCTACTGGTATAACTAACCTAAATTTAAATAGTGATTTGAATTAAATCAGAAATGTATTTAGAGTAAAATCACAGAGGATTCTGGAGTACATTTTCACCATGTACTAACTTTTTGCCTTCCCTCCTGGATGCCCAACTTTGCATCTTGAAGGCTTACTTTCTGAAAAAAGGCTGAGAAATTGTAGAGGTGATTGACTTCAAACAGATTCTTAACAACTACCCGTGGCTCTTGAGAACCAAGCCTTTTGCATTGATGTCAGATATCCAAGAATATTGTTCAGATCTCCAATCATACCTGTGATTCTCATCCCAACTTCTTCAAGAAGATTGGTATTCTACAACTGGACTCAATCCCCCAGGATGTAAAAACAATGGAGGGGGTAACAACTCCATGTTCAGAAGCAGCTTAAGCAGATGCACATCTGCTTTACCTTGTAATGAAACAGACTTAATCAGTCACTGCATCTCATTAACTTTTTAAAAATTAACTACTATAAAGGGGAGCAAATACCAGTTGTCTCGATGTATTCCTCATTCTCGTCTCTGAACTGCTGTGCTCTGTAATTGCAAGGTACACATGCAGTTCTCAGCACGCTTCTCAGTTAATGAAATTATTCAACTGTTTCGAAAATGTCTCAGGTAGGAGAACATGCCATAAATTGCATCTCCTTAGTTGCTGGCACCTTAAGTAGCATTTCTAAAATAAATATTTAGAAAGCTTGCCTGCTCATCTTAAAGAAAAAGTTACCCTAACCCCCTATAGAATTAACTAGTATTGTTTAACTAGATTGTTGAAATAAATGTCAGTCTATACTGGAATACCACAGTCTACCAGCAGATCATTAAACAACAGTTTTTGACTAGTTTATGCTTTCAGACTGTTCAAAAGTAACTTGCACTTACACAAATATGGCAATGGTTTTCAGCCTGGTGACATCAGACAGTGATGGGCAGGGCCACAGCATACATGACCAGACATGTATCTTCTGGCCATGCAAGGCATACACACACCATGTGATACAGAGGTCTGCGTTTTGGTCATGTATGGGATTGTTATCAAGTTACATGACCGAGGAAGGACTGTGGGATTTTCAGGAAAGAGTAGCAGGGAGCAGGTTGCCAGAACAATCCAAAAACCAAAGTCTGTTCATTGCTTAGATGTGAAAGCTCCTCTGGGAAGAAAAGACAACAATTTTTAGCCTAGATTTAAATATGAGGTTTTAAAATAGGGCTATTAACTTGATTTCAGTGATATTAAGTTTTCAGATAAATTCTGTAGTTTTATTTATGCAGTTTCTAATGATTTGTCTATTTAATACCTGAAAACTTCAGAAAGGACATTCTAACAGTCGAGAATTTCCATGGTAAAGTAGGGCTTATTTCTGTTGAAACCAAGTTTTATACTGTTTTTCTCCTAGTTTCGAAGATGCTCCCACAGTGACACACTGATTTTGACTTGATTCTGACTCGTTTGTCATAATTGTCTCTATATTTTACTTCAATCTAAGCACTTTAAATAATGAAAAGGCAGCTTAAAGTTGGAGACATGTTTGACTGGTGGGAAACAACATTACAGCACAGTTAGTCATATGCATAGTAGCTAAAACGAAAGATGGTATATTCTTGGTTTTATCCAACAGAGTTCAGCCAAACCTAAATGAAAGCACACTTATAGATCTCACATTTATTAGCAAGTACTCAGGGCCTGCAACTATTCCAGAACTTCGATATCTATTAATAAACCAGTGGCAGAGTGGGACTGCTATCTGCTGACAAGACAGCCTTGATAATACAACAGCAAAGCTACGATTATACAAGCATTCATTAGAGTTCCCAACAGTGTAGATCTGTTGACAATCCATTTTGAAACACCTGAAGTTTGCCAAGCATACTAAAATCTGACCATCTTGAGTCCTTACAGCCATTTAAAAGTCATTGAAAACTTCCAAGCCTGAAGTGAGAGCACAGAAAATCCTAAGTAACTATGTGTTTTATTATGACTGCAAAGTTGACTATTTGTGCTGAAACTGCATTATTAGTAAGAGGTCAACACCCACAGTTGAGAAAAGTAAGGTCTAAGTATGGTCTCCAATTCAGCTATTTTATTGTAAAGTAGATTTTATTTCTTCCTCTGTTCAATGACTTTTAGACTGTGTTCAGTACTGTGGTAACCTCGTTGCCTACAAGAATTTCTGGTAAGACAGGTATACCGAGTATAACTTAAAATGCTACATCAGCTGTCATCAGTTTCTCATGGAGCAAACACTTTATCAGAGGTCTCCTGCTTATATGACATGAGTTCTGTCATCTCCACCAGAGATATTGCTTTGAGGATAATGCAACAATCACATTAAATGAAGCACAAATTACTGTTCAGGCATTGTCTCTACATACATTTTAGTGCATATAGCCCTGTCTTTGAGGATGCTAGACAGGTATGCAGGATGCAGACAAGCTCCAAACACTAAGCCTTAGAATGACAAATTCTAGTTACACCAATCACACACGATGCAGCTCCACATTTCCTGTATGTAAAATAGCAATATAAGTCTTGCTAAGAGCCTTCCTAAGGGTGTCATGAGGCTTAAAGATCTGTATAGCATTTTATTAATTTCAAGTGCTATGTCTAACATATTATATGTGCTACTCTGTTCTATGAGCCATCCCTGGGCACCTTCTTTATGATGGATAAATTCATATGAACTTTATTTTCTTCGTGTGAGAAATGACATTTCTCTCAAAACATGTGATTTGATCCCTGTCTATTACTAAGTGTTGCAAAAACATCAAACGCAAAAATACTTTCAGTTCCCAAATACTGTGAAATTTTCCACTTCTGAACAGTTTAATGCATAAAGGGAAGATCAGACTTAGAATCAAAATTTGCCATGATTGCCATAGGAAAGGTGAAAAGGCAATCTTTTGGAAGACAGTGTCTTCTATGGTGAAAACCAAAGTTTCCACAACACTACTTGAACACAATGAAGTGCCCTGTTGTACTATGAAAGTATTGGAGATTTTATGTTCTGCGAACTCTCCCAGGCCATGTGAGCCCAACACTGTAATTACAAACAAATACTGTCACACAAACAATTTTAAAAATGTGAGATACTGGCTGTCATATCTACGAAGCCTACACCTCAAAACTAAATTCACTTCCACATAAACTTCTTAAGGAGAGCAGTTATTAATGAGAGAGAAATATGTTCCTCTATGAATAAAAGCACAAAGACAGTTTCAGCAAATTTGGGTGTCTGTTAGGTCCAGAATCTACAAGCTGGCCTCATCAAATTCAGTGTGGATTTTTGATTTCATCAAAATCAGGATCTCTGTGAAGCTACATCATTCTTGTAGATGAATTAGCAGGGGAGGAAGAAATTCAACAGCAGCAATTATTTTTGTGATTCTGAGAGGTAAACAACATTGTGATACATGCATACCACTGAGCTTTTGTAGTAAAGCATGTAAGCTGTCCTACATCACTCCCATCCTGCTTTCACAGGAAACAGACACCGATGAGAGGTACATCCATTCTATACTTTACCAATCCCGTTGCAGCCTCAAAGAATTTAGGACAGTAACTTTACTATGAAACTTTCCACAGAAGAAGAACAAATACTTGCTTCTAACTATGTTACATGACAACTGAATGTCACTTCCTGGGTTAACATGCACAGGTCACAAACGAAAAGTTACAGATCCATGACTGCAAAATCACGATGCTATGTTAAGAAAAAAAATAATAAAAAAAGATCTGTACGTCCTTACAGCTAAGAGACCTCTAGATTTAGCAAATAATTAACACCGGTATGATGATTATGTATACAATGGTCCAGTTATGTGGCAACAGGAGAAAGCAGGGGCATACAGAAATAGAGATCCAAAAGAAGTATCAGAATTAACAGTTCCCTCTTCTGTCCGCGTTTGACACCAGCTTTTGCCACACATACTAAAGGAGATGGCAAAACAGGCGTCGAAACTTCACAATTTAAAGGTCCCGAATAGATGTACCCCGCTTAAACAAACCCTACAGTACAGCACCCAGCACCAGGGCTGGCAGAAGTAAGCTGGCACCTCGACTT
>NW_009916825.1:2983-23176 GCF_000696875.1 Nestor notabilis | reverse complement strand
TTGTCTTGGTTAAACTTCATGAGCTTGGCATGGGCCAACTATCTTGGAGATCATTAAGTCTTTACCTTTCCAATGTGAGCTTACCTATAACAAGTTGGCTGTCCAGTTCATTGAGAGTTTAGATGTTTTTAGGGAAAGCAAAAGGGATTGGCATCACTAGAATTGGCCTGGAAGTAAAAACATTTCTTCTCATGAAAAATACATGCTTAAAAAAACAAACAACCCCTTCCCCATTCACCAAATTAGGACAAAGTGTTTAGCATGGAAACTTTGTCGGAAGGGCTTTCCATAAAACCTCCATCTGTGGGGAACCAAAATAAAGCTGTCTTTTGGTTTGCCAGCTGCCAAAGGCTCCTTTAACTTCACAAGGCTTCCGGGTGGGGAGCAGTCACTTCAGTTTTCCTAGTGGAAAATTGGTATGGCCAAGAAGCTTCCCTTGGAAACCTTTTATTTTTGCCAGGATGGGTACTTTCCATCAAGAAAATCATTCCAACGGAAAATGTGTTACAGCTCTAGAAGTGACCACATTTTCTGGCTGGTATGGGTACATGTAAACCTTCGGGCCCAAACCATGGACTAAGCCCCAACAAGAAGAATCTTTCCCTGTTCATATAAATTGTCTTATGACTATCCTGCATCTTGGTGCTCCTTCCCTGAAATGTGTGTTACTCTAGGCAGCCATGGGAGTTTGGGAGGTAATAGAACAAGTCATTTAATGAATGCTTAGAAGCAGCTCATTAAAGTCCCATTGGCTGCACAGCAAGGGGCAAAGCTAATTCTACATAGCAGTTGCCTTCCTCTTTTCTCTTAATCATTTTGCAAAGAATGACACAAATGGCTAAAATCACCTAAAAGTCATAATATTGGAAGGAACATGAGTTTGACCTGTATGACAATTCTTGGTTACCATTCTTAGTATGGGAGCCTGCCTTTTGTTCCTTCCTCTAGAGAAACGAATGCAATGGTACTGTTCTTTAAAACCTCCTGACTACTCTGGACTTCTCTGTGCAGTGATTCCTGATGGATTATCTCTAGAGCAACTCCCATGATTTTGTCTTGAGCATTGCAATATATGTTGGGCTTCCAGAAAGGCTCTCATAATCTACAGCCCATAAACAGTCCAAGCCAGTGGCTCTTTGTAGCTGAATGTAAGCAGGTAGGAAATTAGTGTCATGAATTCACTGTTTCTGCTTTGAAATGAAGGGTTCTGGGATTCTGCTCTTGGAAGATGACTATGTCTATGAAGGGAACTTCACAGAAGATCTAACATTTGTTGGAAAGGTGAGCATTTCCTTCATCTCAGCCTTTCTATACAGTTGCATGCTTTCCAGAGGGCTGAGGGATTAATCTTCAAAGTTCATACTCTCCTGCTCCACTTCCTCCAGGGAAAAAAAAATTCCCTCCTTGATTTTTTTTTTTCCTCTATTATCGGTCTCATTCACAGAAGGAAGGCTGCCACTGAGAGACTTCCAGTAGCTGCAGGCTTTGTGCATTGTTTTATTTTGTGTTTTACTGTTTACATTGAGGGTTTTGGTTGTTTTGTTGGTTTTTGGTGGTTTGTTTGTTTGTTTGTTTTTTTGGTTTTTTGGTGGAGCATTTTTGGCTGTGCTTTGCAACTGTAGTTGTGATGCTTTTGTATTCTTAGAAGAAATGTTTTAGCCTTTGTAGTGGTTGGGAATACAGGAAATGTTGTATAAACCAAATGGAGTTGCAGTACCAGCACCAGAGTAACGTAACCGAGATGTTAACATAGCTAAGGGACCCTGGAAGCTTAATTTTGCAATCTGGACATTGCACTGACATGTTCAATGTTTTGTGGTTGATCCTTAACAGAAATATCTGGTCAAAGTGTTCATGAAGTGTCCCATTGCAGGGAAAAGTAGTCCTCCGGCTTGTTACAGAAATCAGTGATGAGTCTCACAGGAAGTGTGTGGTTATATCAGAACTGAACGGATGTCAAAATGGACACTTAGTAACGATTGCAAATGAGCCCTGTCATTTACTGACTTGTCATGGGAGAAAAAGGTTGTCATCATCTTCTTCAGCCAGAAGACTTGAGGTGGATTTTACAGAGATACTGCTTTGTCCAAAATGAATGTTTAGTTTTAGTGGTTAGTCTAGAAAAATCTGATCTTTATCTAAAGATGGACTGCTTCCTGCTATTAGCAATGAGGATTTCAGGCTTGAGTTCAAAGCCAGACTACTTACAATATTGTTTGGCTTTGGATTTTATATAATTAAAACCTCTAACTTTGAGTCAAGCTACTGCATGTCTTCTGTATTTGCCTCAGAAAATTTAAGGTTTGTCTTGGTAGCAGCAAACATTTTCAAAGTGTTTGTGGTGAATATCATATGATTCCCCTACCTGTGAGGCCAAACATGCTTGTGATTTTAACAGGCAAAGGAAAAACAGGGGAGATACAAAAGTTTCATGTGTTCAATCTAGGTTAGAAATAGCTATTGTCAAATTTAAGCCAGAAAAATTTATAACTCAAGGAAAATATTGGCTGTTTGTAAAGCATAACACAAATATTTTACTCTGTGACTGTGGTGGTCTTTCCCCTTCAGAGCCCTATGTGTGTCATTCAATAATAGTGAGGACGTGTTGTCTCCATTGACTGCCACCTTAATGACACTGTTGCTTTGGATGCTAAAATTGTGCACCTCTGTACTGAAAGTTGTTCTGAGTTTGTCATTTCAGGAGCTGGCTATGTTGAAAGGAGAATCTGCGATCTCAGTCCAGCTTGTTTCCTCTCTCTAATGAGATCTTGGCAGACTAACCCTTTTTCTCCATTGCAGGGAAAGCTGTCATTTGCCAATGGCTTCATTTTGGAGGGAACATTTACTAACAAATCAGGCCAAGGCCTTCAGACGCACGGCATCCTGAACACGTCAAATGAGCAGCTGGATGACCGGATAACCAAAGCGTGAGCAACAAAAGCTGACTTCTTTGGGTTATGGCTTGTGTATTGACTCTACCTAGACAAGGACTGGATCAATCCCTACAGGGATCAAGGCAGTCCTTGCTGAAAGAAGGATATGAATCTGTTGGAGCGAGTCTAGAGGAGGGCCATGAAGATGCTCCAAGGGCTGGAGCACCTCTGCTATTGAGACAGGCTGAGAGAGCTGGGCTTGATCAGCCTGGAGAAGAGAAGGCTCCAGGGACACCATAGAGCAGACTTGCAGTACCTAAAAGGGTCTTGTAAGAGAGATGGTGTTGTGATTTAATGGGGATAAACATTTTAGTAGGGCCTGTAGCAAAAGGACAAGGAAGAATTACTTCAAACTGACAGAGGGGAGATTTAGATTAGCTATTAGAAAGAAGTTCTTCCCTGTGAGGGTGGTGAGGCACCGGCACAGGTTGCCCAGAGAAGCTGTGGCTGGCCCCTCCCTGGCAGCGTTCAAGGCCAGGTTGGATAAGGCTTTGAGCAACCTGGTCTAGTGGAAGGTGTCCCTGCCCTTGGCAGGGGTGGTGGCACTGGGCAAGTGCCCTTCTAACGGAAACCATTCTATGATTCTATGATGATGATCTAAAAACTTGTTTATATGCAACGGAAGAAGGAGAGAATACAGTTTGTTATTTAATGTTAATGCCACATGGGAAGCAGAAAACAAAGGTTCTATTCCCGTCCTGCCCCCATCCACCCAGAAATACTCCTATCCTCAGACTGGATAGAGTTTTGGAGGCTTAACATTTTCAGTGATTGGTGCATGTTTGTGCATGCACACATGTTTCTGTGTATATAGACAGGTAGGTCTGAAGATACACAGAAAAATCTGGGCTGTTAAAATGCATCACTTGCTCCTTTCCTGTCCTTATGTGCAACTACATCAATATTATTACCAGCTGATAGTACAGAGGTGGGAAAAAATCCCCAAAACCAAGATATGAAGCACAACATATGAAGCTCTGAAAAGCTTGAATTGGGTAGTGCTCTATGTGGAGGAAGGCTGTGGAGCCAGGATCAGAGCTTCATGGGATGCTGATGCTGCTTTGGCAGGCAAAAGTACAAATGCAGGGCAGGAGTAACTGAGCTGAAGCTCTCTGGCCACATCTTTTGATATAGACTCTTATCCTCAGGGTTGAATCCTGCAAAGGGATGCTCTGGTTGCCCGGCTGTAGGGCCTGGGTTTAGCAAGTTTAACTGAAAGTGGGAAAAGTGGGAAGACAGCTGCTTGCCCTCTGAGGCAATTATTCTCGTAAAACCCAGTTCAATTTCCTCTATTTTCCTTTTCAAAACATTTCCAGTCCATCAGAGTATTTATGTTGCAGAACAGCTCCTGTTACCCATGCTTTTCAGACACCAGTAGCTACTGGTCGTGGTTGCTCAACTGTCTTACTGCAATCAGTCTTTTCTTCAGGCTTCCAGCTGAGATGAAGTCTATATTTAGAAAGATCCATAGGTGGAGCAGAAGGCCTGTGATCAATTCACCTGCAAAGATTCAGATTACTGATGTTCCACGTTCCACCAGGATTTTTTCTTTGCCCAAAATACCTTGTCGTTAGGACAATAGACTTGAGTTGCTTTTTGTTGAATTATTTTTTTTTCCCTTCAGTTAGGCATTGCCATGTTCACAGCTTCAATAATTATTGTGTTAAAATTGGATTCTGGAGAACCTTCCATATTTGAAGGTGAAGTCTGAAATAATTGAGGAGGGAGGCAGAAAAGCCTAATGCCACGTTGTGTTTCACAGTCAGTTGGGCCTCGAGGAGTTCCCTGTGGAGAAGAGGTGGAAGGGCATCTATGACCAGTTCCTGGAGTACATCCATTCTGGCTGCAAAGAAGAAACAGAGGAGTCTTTCATGGGGTTCCACATACAAACAAGCAAGGAGCTGCGAAAATCTCAGGAGTACCTCTTTTGCCAAAGGTACGAGTATTGCATGCCCTTATTGCAACAGAGGAGCCCATTTGTATAGAGAGGATGGTGGTTTACATTAGGGTCTGCCATGTGTTAAAGTTATTAACCCAAGCATTATCCATTTGTTCCTGCCCATGAGACAGGAGGATGAATTTTATGCCTGAATTTAAGGTTGTGCTATTGACATTCATTCTTATACATGAAAATTTGGATGGGACTGATTTGATTAAATGTATGCATCTGCAGATGACTCAGTCATCATTGGCTCCTCTTGTATTTGAGGGAAACCTAGCTGACATGGTAAGCTGATCCAGAGTAAATCCGTCTCTCCTTAGAAAAATATCTAAAACAGATCTGACAGGCATGTTCAGGATGCAACCCATGCTGGTTGTAAGGGGAGATGAATTTAGAGAATCACAGGTATCATAAGCCTGTAGAGCAATTCCACTGAAAAAAACAGAGAAAAATTCATTTCTAATGGTCTTACTGCCCCCTTGGAATCTACCTGCAATACCAATTGGGATTTATCGCAGTGCTTCATTGTGTGTTTTTTTCCTTCCTCACCTCTCATCTTTTCAGGGGGACTGAGGATGTATCCTGGAAGATAGAAGATATTCTTGAAGAGCTTGTCCAGCACCAGGGGCTTGAGTCACTACCGAGTTATTTAGAAAAGGTAAAGTTTTAAGCCATAATGTTCCATGTCTGCCCACCAGACCATGGACACGGGTCGTAGCAATTTTCTGTTGCTTTCTGTTAGCACATGCCAGTAACTTCAAGAATCTTCTCTAAATTAAGTGTGAATATATGTGTTTGTGATGAGGAGGGTTATTCTTTGTGCTTTTTGCACACTCGTTTTGTGTACAGCTATGCAGGCCAGGAAGTGAAAATAAATCCTCACTCTGGGTTCGCAAATTGTGTCAAGGGATAACCAGAAGCTTGAAATGATTAATAAACTTCCACGAATTCTCAGTGGTTGTTTTTCACTCACCTAGACTTGCCCTGAAGCACCCTTTGCTCTTTCTTAAATATCACAGCAAACCTCATCAGAACAAAAATTCTACTAAGCATATTTCTGCCTCATAATGGGAAGAGAATAGACTTGTGACAGCAAAAATAGACTAAAATTATAGTTGATTATTTCTAGGCTTGTTCTCCTTTCCTGACAAGAGAAGATTGGGTGGCTTTTCCATGTTATCATCTTCTACTAATGGCAAGAGCTGACTTGCAAAATTTAACTTTCCTCTATCATGCAGGCATTGAAGTCTTCTCTGCACCCACTGGGAAAGCTACTGAAGGCCTTGACAATAGCTTTTCAGGCAACATATTCTGGGATTGGGGCCAACAAACACTTGCTGACTATGGCACAAGAGGAAGTCAAGTACTATGCAAAGAAAATATGGGAGTTTTACCAGTAAGTCAAGCACATTGAGTCCTCCCAATGGGTATGAGCACAGAGGGTTTTGCAGTGTAGACCATTAGGGTAACTTTTTCAGGTGGCAGGTATGCTTTGTTTTGCAGCATATTTCTTGTGAGAGTTGCTTCAGAATGGTGCTAGATAAAGAGTTATTTGCAATAACTGAGGTCATATGAACCTAGGAAACCTTTATTATCCTCATCGCTCAGTACATGACCCAGGAGCTTTAATGTTACTAAATCTCACTGAGTTATAGCAGCTCAATGAGCTCTTGCTCATTAGAAGACTTAATTTAGATAAGCACAAATATGATCAAGATACCACACTAAGTAATGAGGACAGCAAAGTATATCAGAGCACACAACAGTGGTGTTCAATATATCTGTTTGAATAAAAAATAGCATAAGCTTAGCACAAGCCTCAACTCAACAGGTGTTAAGAACATGCAGTGTAAGCGCGTTGTTGAGGCTCGGCTGGTGTGGGTAGTGAGTCTAAAATGAGGTTGTTCAGTTGTGTGGTTGTGCTTTTGGGTAATTAAAGATTGGATCAAAGGCTTGATTGGGTTCTGTTGATGTCTGAGTATCATTTAGGAGAAGATACAAGAAATGCCACAGTAGGCAGAGGTGAGGAATTCTGCCTTTAGCTGCACCCAGGGTGGTATTGCCTTAAAAATAAAAGGCTGGATAAAAGCTCTGTCATTATCAGTGTAGCCTTGAATGCTTGAGGAAGACTGCCAGCTCTGTGATGAGGGGTTGTCTGTCCTGGAGCAGTCTGAGAACAGCAGCACAGCTGATGGGAACAAGTCAGATTTGATTCAGTTCATCTGAACCATGTTCATGAACAGCACATCAGGTCTGACAACCTGAGTATTGGTTCATGTGAAGGTGCTTCTGAGCTCAGTGCAGACCTTGGAAAGATTGCTTCATGCCTCAAGACCTTTCACATGCAGGGTGGGGAGGGAGACCCACCTTGCTCTGCCATGCCCCTGTCTAAGTTTCCTAGGCTAATACTCCTACAGCAAGAAAGACAACCTTTCCCTAATCCCCATTTTAAGATGATGAAGTTTTGGCTTGGAAATATCAAGACAAACCCAAGCCACTTTTTCAGAGTATGAACATCCTCCAGTGTTCATAGATGGATGAAAGAATTGGTTGGTACGACAGGTCCTGAAACCTCATGTCGCTTGAGTAGGAATACAAGGAGATGGTGCTCAACACACAGGATCTCCAGAGTGACCAACCTACTCTTCAGAAGCCATGGAGATTTTTAAATGCTTAGTTATTCCTGGAAGCTTCTGCTGATAATGGAGAAAGCCCTCAAATAGTGAAACTTGAATACTGAAACAACACTGCAAAAATTACAGAGAACTTTACTAACAAACAGCTCAATTGATGTCGGGACAGCTGAGCTCCTCACTTGTGAATAACAAATTACCCTTTAGAAAATGATGAGGGAGGGAACTAAACCTCAGTTTACAGAACCTCAGTTCTGCTGCTTTTGTAGGGGTTTGCTCCGCCTGGCACTGGAACAGAAAGGCCAACTATCTGCAAAGCACGTGGAAGGGGATATAAGGTATGTGTCACCACTGGTGGTTTAATTTTAAGCTGTTTAGACATATGGGGCGTATTCTAAAATACAGTAAGTGTTGAACCAATTATATTTGTCCATTTGAATCAGGTTTAGTGTCCACACTTCTCTCTGAGTGCAAAGCTTTCAGTAGTTGTGCTTGAAGCATAAGCACAATTTTTTCTATTCATGTTCTGCAGCAGAATAGTGGAGGTGTGTGTGGCACACAGCCTGGCAAGATTACCCACGCCAGCTACCGTGCAGCAGCATGGTTGTGTGCAAGAGAGCAGTCCCAGCGCTACCATGTCCTTTGCATTAGTCACAGGAACTTGTTCAGGGATGGTGACTTCCATACCAGCACTGAGAGAAAGGCAGGCCTGGAAATAGAGAGTACAGCATGGGAAATGTGGAAAAGGAGGTAGAAGACATGATATGCCTAGAATAATAACGTAGGAATAATTGTGGGAGATCCAGGTTTATGGTTTTTGTGGGTGGGAAGAAGCATCTCTGTCCAGCTGTCCCCATTTGGTCTGGATTTCTCTTTGCTGTAATCTGCAGCCGTCCCCATATGGGCTGAATGAAGCCAGGAAATTGGTGGAATGGTAAGGAGCAAAAAAGGGCTTTATCTGAATTTATTTGGTCTTTGTCCCTTAAGACAAAGACCTTTCATTTCTTAAGAGGACCTTAAGAAATAATAGGTCCGCTATTGAAAGAGCTCAGAAAGAACGGCTTGAAATAGGTCTCTGGTGCTCCAGGTTTCTCTGTGACTAAGGAGATGGTGTGGAGAAACAGTGCCCCATCCTGTCCTACAGCATAAAATGCACTTGCATCTCCAGCTTCTGGGCACATGCCTGAGAGTGTTGTATAGGTCGCTACTGTCCAACTGAGACACTGAACTCAAAGGTGGAAGAAGGTGGGGAGAACAAGAACACCTTGCAGTCCCAGAAGCTGCCTCTTCCATTGTCTGCCATGGGGCTCTTGGTAATGTCAAGGTTAGAGGTCTCACTGTAGGACTCTGCTTTTCTCTGCCACAGTGATCAGAAGGCATGCAGCATGGTCCTGCCGCTGATCTTGCCCTGCTTCTACCCTGAGCTTTTCATGCTCTACATGCTCTATCATGAAAGAGAAGATGACCTCTACTGCCAAGGCATTATGGACCTAAGTCTGTTTCCTGACATTAAGCTGCTAGAGTTTCTGGATGTGCAGAAGTAAGTGAAGTTTTTTCATACCAGGGTTCAACCTCAAGAGGGAAACCTCTGAAAGCACAGGAGGAAAGGACATACAACCTTTTCCTGGGTCCGTCATTGGCTGTAGCATGGAAGTTTTTCCTAGGCTGACAGAGGAAGTCCTATCTGGAATGCCTGCAATACTGTCTGGAAGGACAGCATTGACTAGTGAAAGCTGCTACTAGCTATGCTTATTTTAATTTTGTGTAGCAAAATTCTTCTTTTCTAGCTTAGCAAATAAATGGCTTCCTCCAGCTCGGGACCAATCAAACTGAGCTTATAAATGTGCCTTAGAAAGAGCTGTAGTCCATCCGATGGTATCTGCCATAACAATGTAGGCACAGTGTCTCAAGAGAGGGAAAAGGCTGTGGAGCCAGATGTTTCCTTCATCCATTCTTGCAGTTAGATCCATTTTTGGAAGTGACACCTGAGGACCAATGACTCAGATCCAAGAGGCACATGAGCTTTTCTAATACAGCATCATCTGCAGCTCAAGGAATTTGGCAGGGTAGCAGGAGACCTGGAATCTCAATTTGGCAGTTTAACTCAGTCTAGACTGAGTGAGAGAAATTGATTCTGAAAGTGCCAAAACTCTCCTTGATTATTACAGGAGCACCTGTGAGTAAAATGAAACCTACACTCAGGTTATTGAGTCCAAGTTATTAATTATTCCTGCAGCAGAGTAACGAGACAAGCAAACTCAGCCTCATGCACCTACAAAAGTGCATGAGTAGCATACTCTTAGCATGCATTTAGTAGCATCACCTTGAATAAGGAGATAAAAGCAGTCAAAATTGACTTGGGGTGAACACATGGAGATCGGCCTTCTAAATCTTTTCTCTGTAATCTCCTTTCAGACACCTGTGGCCTCTGAAAGATCTCACCCTGACAACCAACCAGGTAGGAAATAATGCTAACACCTAGCTTTGGTGTGTTAGCTGGCACCAGGCTACATGCTGGTGCTGACTAATGACGGAGCTTCACCTAAGTAACCACAGGGCAGAAACTGTACTTGGAAATAAGAGCTACATGATGTGTGTTGATTAGTTATGATTTGTAGCTACTGTGTGAATGTGAGCTCTGAATAAGATTGCTTTGAAATGCTCTGCTTGGTGGTGTTTCAAAGACATCTGTGTTCAGAGTGGCACTTTAGACATCTAAGCATGTTCAGAGTGGCATTGTCTACAACAGCTTTATTTTGCCCTCTTTTATGGGCAGCAAGCATGTTTATTTTGGGTCCAGTGGTGAGGAGCCATGTGGTGGTTCTCTGAGAGATGTTCTTATAGAGGCACAACTCTTTGTCTCCCTTTCAGAGGCGGTCCCTTATAAAAGACAAGTGTTTCCTGTCTGCCACAGAATGTTTGCAGAAGCTCATGTAAGTCACTGCCCATAGCCTTCGACTGATAACCAGGGATTTTCTATGTTCTGGGAAATGCCATACATTTGACATGGCTGTTTTCATACTGACAGCACCACAGTGGATCCCCGGGAAAAGCTGGTAATCCTCCAGAAGACATATGAGGAGATCGAGAGCACAGTGTCCCGGGTGGTGGAGAAGGACTACAAGCTCCCCATGGATGACCTCTTGCCTCTACTGATGTATGTTGTATCCCGAGCAAAGTAAGTGTAAGCTTTTCATTTCCCAGTCCTGCTGTTGTGTGATACCTTAATCAGAGAAAGAACAGCCATGTTTCCAAGCAAAGTAATTTACATGAAAAGCTAGGGTTTGTGTTTTATACATGCTTTTTCCTGAGCTGTATTGGGGTTTTTGTGTGCTACTGTCTGCCAGGTATGGTGTGATGGTGTTGGCCATGATATAAAGTGGCCAAGGGCTTCTTGAGTGTCCATCTTTTACCCGAAAGGATAATTCAGGATTGTGATGGGAAATGTGATCTTACCTGCATCTCAGATTACAGAAGAAAATAGGAACATGAAGCCTTTGAAGGCCAATTGTTAATGCCTTCCAGGCATTATCTGTGTATCTTGCATCTTCTGTTTTCCATTCTCAAGGGGGCACTGTGATCCAGTTTGAAGAACAGGAATGTCCTGAACAGCGACCAGTTACTAGACTTTCCCTGTGTAGGAATGACTGTGAATGTGACACATTTCTGCCAAAGAGGCTCTCTCTGTGCTGCTTTCACTGTAACTGCAGGAACCCACTTACATCCAGTAGAATGAAACTGTAAGGTTTTTTTCCTGGCAGATTTGAGTCAAAAATCCCTCACTGACTTCCTGGATGTGTTTGGTCTTCAAAAAAGGGTGAAGTGTTTAAACTTGGGGCCATGAAATCCAGAAGCTTCCCCTGTTGCAGTCATGTTGGATGATACAATTTTGTTTGCTAGGCAGCTTTCTCGACTGCAGGTGAGACAGGAGGGGTATAAGAGACTGTAAAAAATGGAGGAGTTAAAATTCTCTTATGATTGAACATCTTTCCTAAGATCCAGTCATGTTGGATACCTCAAGGACTCAGCCTCCAGAAAGTTAAGGTGATAAACAAGGAATCAGAAGTGGACTTCCAGATCCATGCCTCCTTCTCTCCATAATCTGATTTGAAATATATGCCCACGAACACCAGATGCCCATAGATTTGTTCTAGTTGTGACTTCTATTTTTCCTAGAATACAGCATCTGGGAGCTGAAATCCATCTGATTAGAGACTTGATGGACCCCACCAATCAAGGAGGACTATATGACTTCCTGTTAACCGCCCTGGAGGTAAGGAAATGTTTTCAGCAGTGACAGTTGCAAACTGCACTAGCCTGTCTTGAACAGTAGCAATGTTGATGTGCCATACTCTTAATTTTAGGGGGGCTGCTTATATGCCTAGCACAGGAGGTTATTTTCCTTCTAGTCTAGAGAATGTGCTTATTGTTCATTTGTAATGTGAATGTGCTGATTTAATACTGCCTTTGGGGGTCTCTGGAAGAGACCAGATTTTGGACCAAAGTTCTAAAACTTTTCCTTAACGGATTCCTCTATTCCTTTCCCAGTCTTGCTATGAACACATACAGAGGATGAGGCTCCACCAAAGAGAGAACTGCCATGTGACTCACAGCTCCTGAGTTTGGGGACCTGAAGAGAGCCTCCCTGCTGCACTTTCTTGACCAAACACAGTTGGATGAAGAAGCAATCATGTCCCTACTGTTCTGTCTGCCTTTAAAAAGGAAAGAATGGTTATTTATCAGATGAGGGTTTTTTGCTGGGTTTTCTCTTGGACTAGCTGTGGTCATAAAGCACAGACATACAGATGCTGTAGACTAAAAGCCTTCAATATGCAACTTCAGCTTGTGTTTGGGAATATTTTTGCAGAAAGTGGCCAAGGTGTTTCTTTCCCTGTAGTTTTATTTCCCTTTCCTACAAATAGCAACCTGCCTTGAAACCTCATTTAGCTGTTCTTTTAGACACTCTGTTTTGCACTGGTGAACTGACATAAGGGAGGTTATTTTATAGAAAGGGGTCAAATGAAACCATAAGGAACTATTTTGGTGGGACTAGTTCTGGTTTGCAGAAATGTGGCATGGAATGGAGAGGCCATCGTCATCCTCCTGAACAACCCAGTCCTGAAGTAAGGTGGCTTTTCCTGCATCCCTAAGAGGAAGGTTTTTCCATTCCTCTTCTTACCTATGACAAACTCAGTACCTCTCCATTGCATTTTAAGGCTGCTATTGACTAACTTCCTTGTTTTATGATACTTGCAAGTGTATATTTACACTCTGCAAACTCCTGTTAAATCTCAGGGATATCACACTTGCACCTTGAACATGCTAGTGCTGCTTTGTAATTCTGCAGGGGTTTGTGTGTGCGGAAGAGAAAGAACATGCGTTTTTCTGGGGTAAGAAATCTCAAATTCTGGTGAGAGAAAACAAAAACCACCTGGCTTTCTGCACTGACAGAGCTGCCAAACCACTGGTTTTCTGAGAGTCACAGCTTTTGCTGACAGACCACCCACTGATGCCAGTGGGGTACAAATCAGATTAGAACTGGGCTAGGTTTTATGCTGCCTTTATGAAAGGCAAACAGATATTTGGTATCCTGTTCCTATCAGACAAAAATAGTTATGTCTGAGTTGCCTGTTTAGAGCAAAAGCTCCTTTGAACTAGATTTTAACCTGCCTTTTTTAAGTTTTTTTACAGTTCAACTTTAAATTG
This sequence comes from Nestor notabilis, assembly GCF_000696875.1. NCBI lineage: Eukaryota > Metazoa > Chordata > Aves > Psittaciformes > Psittacidae > Nestor > Nestor notabilis. Next base: position 9,962 of record NW_009916825.1, on the reverse strand, counting down.
TCCAGGTTTGTGACTTCAGGAAACAACATAACAAAATTTTACAGGCAGTTTCCTCCTGTTTATCCCAAGTATTATGCTTTAATAAATAGTACATAGATTACAACAGTTAATATATTGGTGTGATAATATCCTAATGTATTTTCACAGTAACTTTGTATTTAAATAAAACTGTTTGTTTAATTTTTAAGATTCCAGGCTCGCATACTTCTTATTCTGGTTTTGTTGCTGTCTTCAGGCATTTTAGAATTTGCTTTCCTCTTTATCTTTAGAATATACATGGCTCCCTTATTGCCTTGATCATTCATGGGAATGGAGAATTTGAAGTACAAATTAGTTTCCTAATGTAATTCTAGGAGAGACTGAATAAATAAAACTAATCTGTTCCCTGCTGAATCAGTAAGGAGGACATGGCTTAAAATTTAATATAATTTCCTGCAATTAAATTACTATTTTTTTTCCACCGTTGTCTTGCATTAAGTCTTAGTAGGCCTTATGAAAGAGGGCTCTTACACCTCTTTGGAGCTGAAGATGCTATGGTGTAGAGACACCTCAGGTAAAGAGAGAGTGAGTAGCTAAGACCCACCTTCCTTTACTTGAATGCTTCTTTAGTCACCTTATTTTCTTCCTTCCTTAACTTCTTTCTACAGGGAAGAGGAATTAACTGCAGGAATGATGCCTCTTCCCTGAAAACTGCTGCCTGGATTTTTGTATTACAGCAAACTCATGCCATCCGTCTAAATGAGGATGTAGTCAGCCAGACACTACAGTGTCTTAAATGGATCCTGGGGAATTTGAGATACTAGGTTCTTGGTGTAAAAGCTGGATTTGTATTTTTGCTTGTTTCACATAGCAAAGCCAAGCAGTTCCAGCTTTGCAGGATGTGAAATGAAAAGTACTGTTGATCTAAGCAAACCCTTGATAAAATTGCAGTGTTTAAAGGGGTTGGTGCCAATACCACTTGCACAGCATGCAGTGAGATGGGGGATCCAAGACCAAAACCATGCTTTCCAACCATTACACTAATTATCAGCTTTAAACCATTGTTCCTCACTTCTACAAAATCTCACCTTATTCATCTAAGAAAGCTCCAGCTGCCTGTCCTTGAGAATGTAAACAGACTTTAAGTAACAGCTGTGAACTTTTAATTTCAGAGCTGCTTAAAACTGGCAGTTTTCCCATCTAAAGAAACACCCTGCCAGAAGGTTGAATCACTGAGATGTAGTCACAGCTGTTTAAAATAAAAAAATAAAAAAAAAAGTTTGTTTTCTCCATACTGCATTTATCCATGCTTTGGGTATTAATTTTAATTTCAGGCACCACTTCCTACTCAAAATGCAAAACTTCTGCTAGAAAATAGGACATGCAAAATGCATGCATGTACAAACTACAGCATTATCTAGAAAACTGTGATTTTTTTCAACCTACTGAAGATTTCTATTATTGCACTTTCTAAACATATAATTAGTTGCTCTTACTAGTCGTCTGGTTGAAAACTGAGTAAGTTCTTGAGCAGTAATTCAAGTGAGCCCTAAAGGGGCAACTAAGGTAACAGTGTGCAGCCATTTGTGCTTCTAGGCTTTCTCACCAGCCAGTTAAAAGCAAGAGGGATACTTCACTAGAAATACTCTTTGAGCCCAAGGATAGCATTCAGGTTGCAAATTGTGCTAAATAACCATGCAGTAGTGTTATTTGGTGTGGTAACAGCATGGCTTTTTTAGGAGATAATATGAGGCTACTTACTTGCTTCCCTGATTAATCAAATCTCTGCTTGATAAAATACTGTGTCTTGAAATAGCATGTAGAAATGTGAGAGTACATTCAAGTTCCTTCTTTTGAGCTTGGGTGGAGCACATGCTTAAATTCTTAGTGGCAGATTTGCTGTCTGCACTAATTTGCAATCAGGACTTAAGCTTCCTGATTATTATGTTAAATTTAATCCTGCAGGCCCTTGGAGCAGTATGAAGGATGACCCTGCCTGAGACTTTCAGATTTAGATACCATTTTACAGGACACTGTTACAGGCAGCTCTTACACATCCAAGGTACAGCTATAGAGCCAGTTCAGGCTTCAATGGAATCTAACTAACTAGGGTCTCCTAAAAAAAAATAAATCAAAACCAAACCCATAAAAAAGAAAAGCTGAGCTGTGCCTGGAAGCAGGACAGGTCTTACAGTAACTTAGCTGTGACCAGACAAAGCAGAGCTTAACTGCTGGAGTCTGCAATGCAGGTTTGCTGTCTATATGCAGTGCTCTCAGTAGTGGGAGTATGGTGCAGACCACGGCAACCTCGCTCAGTGTAAGACCACTGCAACATCAGTGTTTAGTCCTGACAGACCTAAGCCTGATCCACAGAAAACTTCTTTTCCCTCTTCCCTGCAGGCATATTCACCAGCAGCGTTCAAAATATAATATTAACATGATTTAGATTTTTCTTTAATCTGAGGATTTTTTTGGGTTTTTTTCCTGCCCAATTACTCTAGATATGCAAATGGTGTCAAAAAGCACTCAGCTGTCTTATGAATGTACTCTCTCCCCACTCTATATTAAGGCGCTCTGTACTTCAACTGGAAGAGCTATTAAACAGGGAGAAGTTAGTCTTCTACAAACATTTTGCAAAAGGTTTGTTTTACAAAGAATGGAATAAATAGGAAGTTAGAGTAGCGCTGTATCTATTGCTGCTTTCAAGTGGTGGAGCAATGCCTCCGGAGGTGGAGAAAGTGACGTCAGGTCTAGTTTCTTGAAATCTTCATTAGCACTCAATGATGTTAACACCTTCACAGTCCTCTTTAAATCAAACACTGCATGGAGCATGCCCAAGGTGGAAATGGCAGCTTTTGGAGTGTTTTTTGCTGAAGCTTCGTCATCGAGGCCATTTTCCAAGACAGAAATCCTGTTCTCTGCAATAACTTTGAGGAAGTTATAGAACTCCTTGTAGTCTATACCTGTGCAAGACTTCATGATCAACTAGGAAAGAAAAAAAACAAAACAAAACAACAAAACCGCACTGAAATAGAAACAACTCTTTTCTTTGCAGTAAGAATGAAAAAACACTTTATCAAGCTAGTAATGACCTGGAATCATAAGTAACTGTTTAATCATACTTTTTGTAATTCCCCAGCGGCACTAAAATTCTTTACCTTACTTGAAATGCCACAAGCCTCAAAAGCAACACTCTCCTCTTTCTAAATGACTGTGTTGTTTGAAACTCCTTTTTGAAGGATCTCAAACTACCAGCATAAACAGCCTCAAGCTTTACATTTCATGCTTAAGGTTTTGGAAGTATATAACACTGCTTAGTATAGTTAGATATCCTGAAATCATCACTTCACAGATGAAGAAACCTGCTGCCACCTTCAGCTTGATTTTGCTTGTTTCAGATTCACTGTTTCATCATGAATGGTCTTCAAACCAGTTATTGTGTGTGGGTCTGTCTTGTCAGTTCTGTTTACGTGAAAAGCACTTATATTTTATAAAGGGGAACGTACATACTATGAAAAGGATAAATCTCGATGCTAATGCTAAGCTTGATAGAAGAGCAGTTGAAGCATTAGTTTTCCAGATAACATCCTAACCTCCCTGACACACCAAACAGGCACTGGCACAAGCATTTCCCTATCTTACTAAATATTCGATTCCTGCCACCCAGAGGTATGTGGACAGGCTTGAGAGGTGGGCCCACATAAACCTCATTAAGTTCAACAAGACCAAGTGCAAGGTCCTGCACCTGGGTCAGGGCAATCCCAAGCACAAACATAGGCTGGGCAGAAACTGGACTGAGAGCAGCACTGAAGTGAAGGACTTTGGGGTGCTGCTTGACAAGAAGCTCAGCATGACCTGGCAGTGTGCGCTTGCAGCCCAGAAACCAACTGTGTCTTGAGCTACATCACCAGCAATGTGACTAGCAGATCAAGGGAGGAGATTATTCCTCTACTCCACTCTGGTGAGACCTCCCCCTGCAGTCCTGTGTGCAGCTCTGAGGCCCCCAACATAAGAAGGATGTGGAGCAACTGGAGTAAGTCCAGAGGAGGCCACAAAGATGCTCCAAGGGCTGGAGCACCTCTCTTACAGAGACAGGTTGAGAGAGGTGGGCTTGTTCAGCCTGGAGAAGAGAAGGCTCCAGGGAGACCTTAGAGCAGCCTCCAGTGCACAAAGGGGCTGACAAGAAATCTAGAGAGGGACTTTCTACAAGGGTATGTGATGACAGGACAAGGGGGAATGGCTATAAACTGACAGAGGGGAAATTCAGATTAGATCTTGGGAAGATGGGTTTTCCTATGAGGGTGGCGAGACGCTGGCACAGGTTGCCCAGAGAAGCTGTGGCTGGCCCCTTCCTGTCCCGTTTAACAGTCCCTTTTAGCAACCTGGTCTAGTGGAAGGTGTCCTTGCCCGTGGCAGGAGGGTTGGAACTAGATGACCTTTAAGGTCCAACTCAAACCATTCTAGGGTTCTGTATTTTCCTGCAAAATGAAGTTGTCACCAGTTCCTACTTCTTGATGAAACATGTACTAATTCCAGGTACGAGGTTAAGGACTTCTGCGTCTTACAGCTCTAATAAGGTGGTGCAAAGCATCTCTGAAATATGATTTCCTAACACAGTCAGGCAACCAGCATCACATTGTTATACCTGGCATTGTAGGTGCCAATCATCCATAGGGTCTTTCCATTCATTAATTTCCCGCTGGACAGCTGCTAATTCATCCTGTAGGAAGCACCACATTATAGCCACATTGCAGCCATTCACCCAGTTGTGGTTAACAGAAATGGTATCCTCCTGAAGGAATAATTTAAATGGTTATTAGGCTCTAGGAATGAAAATGAGAGAAAACAGCTATATCATCACTGACGATGCAAAATGTAAAATCATATTCCTCAGCAAGGGAAATGCTTTGTGTTCAAAGGCTCTTTCTAACGTCTCTGATCAACCAAATCTTGTTTCACTCTGTAAACTGGCAAACATCTCTAGTTCCTTTGTCTGAGCATACCTTTCAAGAGCACAAATGTGGGAGAAGGCAGTTTGGAGAAAGGAACATGGTTCTTAATTTTGGTTTGTAATCATGAAGATCAATTTGCTAGTGTTATCCATTATTAAATTACAATTTACAGTTAGAAACCAAGATTAACCGCCTCACCATAGGTCCATCTCATCTAGCATCCTGTTTCTTAGTGACCAGTAGCATCTAATGATGAAAAGTTTAAAGGAGGGTGCAGACAGCTTCTTCAATGACCCAAGGAGCTTAGGAGTTCAGGCTTGCTTTTAGCCATCATCCTGAGTGGCCAATAGACCTTTCCTCTGTGAATCTCTCTGAACTTTCTGCAGCCCAGTTAAACTTTTGGCATCCACAGCATACTGTGGCAACAAAGGTTTGAACTGATTCAAGCCTGCTGGCTGATGATCTTTCTGTGTGATGAAAAGGATGGTATCAGTTACCTTACCAGATTGTAAACTTGATGATGCCATCCACTGGGGATGAAGACTATCTCCCCTGCTTCCTGCACAATCTCCACAGGTGGTTGACTTTGGTTGTAGCGAGGGTAAACACTCCTGTCCTGAAGGCCAGGGGCAGTCACGTCAAAGGGCAGGTTGCCGTGGCGGTCTTTCAGATACTCCTCCTGTCCTGCAGGGTACAACAGCCATTTCTTTCTCCCACATATATTGGCTGACCAGCTATAGGAACGGAAGACATCAGCATGGAATGGAGTCCTGTGGGGCAAATCAGAGTTTTAAGTGAAGACAATGCTTAAAAGCTGTAAGATAAATTAAAATCTCTGAGAATCACACAAACATACAGAAATCAACCTTCACTATGCAAACCTGATCCAAAACTGTCATCCTCTTAATTTTGATTGTTTTATATTAAAAGGCCACTATATCTACATAGTATTGCAGCCTTTTATATCCCATGTTTCTCCATCAGTTAGTTTTGAACTTGTCCCACAGATACCTCAATGACAAGAGATTCTGTGATGTGAACTGATGAGAATACTTTAAAGGTAACTTTATCAAACAACACCAGACTTAAATTTTCACCTGCAAAATATTTGATCAACTCATCAGCACTGCTCCAAGGCTGCTTCTGACTTTGCAAATCACAAGTGCCTGATGATCCCCAGGGAGATTCTGCTCTGAAACTTTATAAAAGCTAGCTGATCTTGTGGGTATGATTCAGGGCTTTTTGAAGCACAAAGGAACTTTAGCTGGCTGCAAAAGTACAGCTCACATCCAGAACCATAAGAGCTGCTTGAGAAACAAGACTGGCTGGGTTCAGGTACAGCACTATGCAGTAAGGCCACACTTCCTCTGCAGCATGATGCTATCCTGAAGGACAATGTGAACCCCCCCTGTAATAGTAATCTTAGAAAAAGAGGATGTAAGAATGACAGAAACCACACTGCCTTACCATGAACCTTTAGGTCCCATGTAGACAAACCGGTAATCATCCACAGCTATAGCATCCCAGTATTCATTCAGCCAGTCGGATGAGAAATACACAGGGGTTGTATAAACATCTTGCTCAGGGAAAGCTCTTAAAAAGATAATGTGTTGGAAATGGGTCTCAGAAAAATGCAACATTGCTCTTTTTACCTCAGTTTTCAAAACCCAGGTGCAAAGACCAAACAGGTCTCTACCATGCCATTAATACTTAGCTGCTGTCTCCTTTACATTATTCATTACAGTGAGTCCAGAGGAGGCCACAAAGATGCTCTAAGGGCTGGAGCTATGCTATGGAGACAGGCTCAGAGAGCTGGGCTTGATCAGCCCAGAGACAAGAAGGCTCCAGGGAGACCTTAGAGCAGCCTCCAGTGCATAAAGGGGACAACAAGAAAGCTGGGGAGGGGTTTTTGACAGGGGCAGGTGATGATAGGACAAGGGGCTTTAAACTGACAGAGGGGAGATTTAGATGAGAGCTTAGGAAGTTCTTCCCTGGGAGGATGGTGAGGCCCTGGAACAGGTTGCCCAGAGAAGCTGTGGCTGGCCCAT
>NW_009916825.1:0-2965 GCF_000696875.1 Nestor notabilis | reverse complement strand
TGCAAGGCCAGATTGGATGGGGCTTGGAGCAACCTGGTCTAGCAGCAGGTGTCCCTGCCCGTGGCAGGGGTTGGAACTAGATGAGCTCTAAGGTCCCTTCCAACCCAAACCATTCTATGATGCTATGACAACTCCCAGGTTGTGTGTAAAACTCATGCAAAGGTGCTTTTCTGTTTCTCAGGAAAGCTGTGAAGCTTAGCTGCTATTTGGGAGACTCCTAGTTAATGCAAAGATAGTTTCTAATAAACACACTATTTGCAGATGAGATGCCTGCAAGACTGGTTGTCCAACTGGTTGACAGGCTAGGGGTGTGAAAGTCAGGAGGGAAGCCAGGCTGTGGCATTTTTGACAATTTTGCAGCCTTCTCGCATAGGATATGCTGCCCCTTTCCAATCCTAGGCTGCATGTCCAGGTTTTCTGTAGTAAGCCATGAAACCAGTGTTCGGGAAAGCAGATGAACAGGGAGGCAGAGACTGACAGACTTCCTCTATTTTAAGTCACTGTCATACTCAAAAATTAAAACAAGAGCTCATCACAAGAATGTTGGATTAAGAGCAGGATATGTTTAAAGAAGAAAAGAGTTGAGTGAAAAGACATAAAAATCCTACACAGACATGAGAAACAGACAATGCATCCATCTCACAGCAGCAGGCTGGAGACAAAGTAAGGCAGAACAGTGGGAAGAGAACTTTTAATGACTGGGAAGGTTAGCAGAAAAGAAAACGGACAATAAAGGATTATAACTCACACATGTTCACTGAAACTTTTTTTCTAACACAGTTAGAAATGTCCCCCTTCTTTTTAAGAAGTAAGGTTTGCGCTGTAGTCAAACAAAAGCCAAATGCTCCGACCGCACGTTTTCCACAGGGATAACATAGTCATTTAAAACACAGATGAAAGGGAAAGTGCTCAAGAATGTCAGCCTCTTCCGGAAACAATGACCTGTTTAAGGACTTTATCACATGAAATCCCCAAGAACAGTGCAACATAAGGGAGATACTTTGGCGGGCAGGCTCTAACAAACAGCACTGATGGCATTTAAAAGCTCAGGCACAGGAAGATGAGCACGAAGGCTCTGTGGCAGCTCTTTGCTGTGCGTGACATGCAAGGTTTTCCATAGCACTCTCTTACCTGCTCAGGTGCCAGTCCTTTAGATAAAGACACCCTCGGGATGAACAGTAGTCATTTTTAATGTACTCTTTCCAGTACTTGATATACTCCTTGAAGGGGAGCTGCTCCTTCGGGTTAGAATTGTACTCCTTGACATCACAGTTGGCAACAGGTACTACAGCCTCTCCTGAAATATAAACTACTTCAGCCCAGGTGGACAGTTTCTATGATGCTAAAACTGAGCTTCCTTAACCTTATCAACTGCAGAGGCCTCTAATTTCCGGGCCCTGTAATGTAATGCTAAGTACAGTACAAATACATAAAGCTTATCCCTCACTCCCAACACCCTCATTCTAGGCAAACATGATTCACACCAGAAGTTACTTAATGTGACCTGAATTTTCCTCTTAAACTACATTGGGATTGAGGTATTTACTCCTATTAAATATACTAATATTTTACTGCTTGAAGAGATATTTCACTGTGACTGCAGAATTATTTTCCCCTTGTCTGAGGAAAGTATCAGGCTGCTCCTCTGATTAATGTTAAGCAGGTGTATATATTGGTATGTTTAAATTATACAACACTTTATTTCATTGTGCGAATAAATTTGAGATTTAACTCTGCAAAACATAAAGTGTGATTAAGTGTAGAAAATGAAAGTATTAACTTAGAAAAAAGTCCGAAGAATTTCCAGGTTTTGTCTAGCTGTTCTATTCCTAAAATTAAAAATCAGCTGTGTCATTTAGCATGATTTTATTAGGTATTAAAAATACCATGACTTACCAAACTTCTGCAGCAGATAATCAAAGTTAGGCTTTCCATCCCAAGTCACCCAACTTCTTCTGCTGCCCCAGTCTTCAGTGAATTTAGCTGAGAAAATACAGGGATGGTTGGGAATCAAATAATCCCGGAAGAAGTCTGAGTAAGTGAATGATTCTACTTTTTCAATAAAGTCAACGTGTCCTCCGGGGAGGCAGAATGAACCCTGAGATGAACTACTGTAGTCACGAAAAAAGGCAGTGGAACAGGCAAATGTTGCCCTGTCCATGCAGGCTGGATATCCTTCCTGGCTTAGCCAAGACAGCTCTGAACAGCAAAAATCCTTCTTTAAAATGTGGCTTGAGTCTTTAAATCCATGAAAACTCACAGCAAAATATAAATGGCCAGAGGTAAAACAAGAAGTCGTGCAGGACCATCCCACCATGTTTGGCTAATTAGGATCTTTCATAGTTTATAAAGTTTTAATGCCGGTGGGATATTTGACAAGAAAGTCACCCTACGGATGGTGAAGATGTCACTTTTCCCTCATCACCTTCTTGCCAGGGTGACCACGCTTTCTGGGGATACCCAGAAAAGGCCGGTTCCTTCCTGTAACAACAGACACATTACTTTCAGCGGGATATCCCTGCTAAATGAATTAATTGCATTTATGCAAGGGAGGGAATGGAGGAAGGAAACCCCTTAAAACACCTGGGGCACTGGGAAACCACTGCAGCCCAATGACACTACAGAGGCTCACCCTTTTGTCAGAAGGCGTAAGCTCTGGCACGCCCCACCCTCCCCAGACCTTTCTCTATGGTCCAGGCAAGAATTATAGGCTTAAAAAACAACAACAAAAAAGGTAAATAATAGCAAGTAATCGGGAGGTGTCCAGGAAGGCAGGGGGAAACGGAGCGCAGAGCGGAAGGGAGAAGGCCCAAGAGCAAATAATGCCATATAACCTGCAGGGATGGGCTGCAGGAGCCGAGTGACAGCGAGGGTCAAGGGGAAGAGGAGACCCGCGTCCTCAGAGGGTGAAACAGGGCCGTCATGCGACGGTTCCCCACCACGGAGCTCCAGGAAGGGGACCCGG
>NW_009916824.1:3045-86232 GCF_000696875.1 Nestor notabilis | reverse complement strand
ATAAATATTTTATATTTACAGTATATAATATTACTGTTACAGTGCTACGAGAGGTATGTGGGTCCAGGAGAACATATCTACAAGTGTATGTTCCTGATAGCATGCAGCTGTTTTAAGTGGCTTCTAGGTCCCAGAGCAGTAGAGAAGCTGGGGATAAATAGGTTGGTTTTGGTGTTTATGGGAAAGCATTTGGGAGATGACAAGTGAGTGCTAAATACAGATAGAATCACCTCAGTATTTGTACACGCATCACTGCAGAATTAGACTTTGCATACGTTGGATCTTAAAATGCTTTACAATTGGAAAATTGTGTGATTGTAGGACAAGTTTGAGTACACAGGACTTAATACAAACCCTAGTGTTTTGTTTGTTTGTTTTGGTTTTTTTCCCCCAAACATAGGTAGGCCAAAGTAATGAATGACTTCTTTATAAATATCCACAGTAGCTGCAATTTTTGAAGTGCAGTCTGGTGCTAAGAAAGTCCTTTGAGGCTTGGAGAACATGGCATAGATGTTAAGGATCAAACATGGAAAGAATCAAAGTCTTTCCTTCGTTTCTCTAGAAACAAAGTTAAAAGGATCTATCAAATAGTCAGAACTTAAAGAAAAAGTTAAATTGTAAAGTTTCACAGAATACTATGAATAACTTTGCAAATAGAATGATTTTGCTATTTTTTTCAGGGCTAATACCCCCTTCCCAAATATGTATTTTGCACATGTTTTCATTTCAATAAGTGATCGTGAATTCCTGTTTCCCCTCATGTTGACATGTTAATTGTGCTTTGCTATCTATCTAATTCATATTTGGCCAAAAAATTTGGAACATGACATGTTTGGATTGCATGCCTCAAAGACTTGGGAATTACTGCTAGAATTTCTGGCTACGTTGTTTGCCTGTTTGACCTTCTTAGTAGTATCCTGCTAATTTTGTAGCATATTTACTCTAGGGTCTCTGTTTGGTAGGCAGTATAATAAGGAGAGGCTTTCATGATTTCACTTCAAATGTCTTCTTGGACACCTGTTTGCATTGAAGCACTACACCCTGTGAACTGAAGCTGCACTCTTGTGGTTTTGGAGATGACTATGATTTAAAACTGACACCTGACCTGCAGTTTTAAAAGGGTTGAACAGTCTGAGTCTGCATTGTTTACCAGAAGACAACATTAGTTTTAGCTGTCCAGCAGCTGAAACAGGAACTGAGGGTGCTGGTGGTTACCTTTGCTTCTCTGGTTGTCACTGGTTTGCTCTGGTTCAGCTAAGCTACTAGTCATTGGAGACTACTGGAATCAAGGTAGATTCTGCTGCAGATAAAGCTTTGGTAGTCTGTGCTGTTATGAGTCATGCCCAATGGGCAAACACCTGTGTTATTAAAGCATCTTTAACATTAATTGGCACACTGCTTTGGCTTGGGGGTCAAAGTTTAAATGAATGTAGAGATCAAACAGTTCTTTTATGTCTTCAGGTCAGAGTTGTTTTTTAGGACAATGTTAATGTTAGGCTATCTTGAATGGTTACCCATGTTCTGCCAATAGAAAATAACTTTGGAAACCAAACGTGAGTCGTTCAGTGTAATTACTGATATCCAGAGCTAAAGTTTGGTACATGGCTGGTTCCCAGTGATATTATGTAAAGGAGCCATGTGACTGATGTGTCAGAAAACAGATATTTCATAATATAATGGTCATAATCATATTTTTAAGCTTAGATTCTCTAATAAAGCATTGACTGTACTTTGTTGGAGAATGTGAAACACATAATGAACAACTATATAATGCTTATGTGACAATAAGCTAGAGTAAGTTTCCATTTTAACTCCCTGAACTGTGCCCTTCTAGAGATAGTAGAATTTATGCTCCTAAAACAAATCCAGTTTGATTAATTTCTAGTGCTGCTTTTTGAAGCCTCCTCTGTGGGAATATGTATCTTTGAGGTTGAAATAGATTGCCTTGTCTCCTGGTTATTTTTACTAGAAATGATGCTTAGGTATTCTGTACTGCAGTTGGATCTTATTGTCAATGCGTTAGAAAACCGAGGACTTTTAAGCCAAAACAAACAGAAGGAAAAGTTAAAAAATTAAACACAAAATCTTATACAAAAATGTTAGTTCAAGAATGTTTTGAAGTTTGCTTTCTAAAGAAATGTTAAGTATTCTGCATGGTTGCTCAAGTGGAGAGACAATATCAGAATGAAAGTTTTCTGGTATTTCTTCTGCTGCTTATCTCTTTAACTGGAAACAACTATTCTGTGCATTAAAGCAAAGCAGCCTTTTGCATTTAGTACAGATGTTGAATGGCAGTTACTTGAAATCAGTATGTCTCCAGCATTCTATGTATTTACTTTTAAAATCCTGCTTCTCCCAGCTGTTTTGACAGGCAGCTGGTGTTGCCATCTCATGCTTGACAGGTTTATGTCATGCACAAACTAAGCTTTTTTACTCCTCCTCCTTTTAACTGGAATACTGGACTAGATACAGGTTTTAGTTTGTTCTGCTGGCAGTGTCTATTCTTTCATAATTTGTTATTTAATGTTTATAAATATTAATATTGCTTCTCACTGATTACATTAATATTTCTGTCTAAAAATATAGTCTTGGAATTCATGCAGTCATTTAGCACTAAAAGATCAGTGTGTCAATCAATGTGGTTACAGAAGAGCTGCTTTTTATAGTATTGCTGAACACAAACTGTTAGTGTGAAAAGACTTTAGAATTCAAACAGAACTGTGCTTAGAATGTAAGTCAAAAAGGAAGTAGTAGTTACTGAATTAATGTACATAATAAACCTGTTGCAATGATAAATTCTGTCATAGTGGTGAGAAATACCATTTGATGCTTGATCTATAGGTGAAAAGTGAATTGAGAGTAACTTTTTTTCTCTTATATACTCCCTTAGCTCTCATTCCTTTTGTTATTTGCAGTATTCACAAATAAATGTGTGAATGACAAAGTTGGATGTATCAATGACAGATATTTTGCTCTTTATAGCACTGTTTATTTGTAGGCAAATACAACTCTTCATCCTCTGACCTTTTCTGACGTGATGCTTATTTAAAGGGTTTGGAAAAAGCCTACAAACTCTCCTTTTTAGATGTAGGAGAAACCTCCATGTTTGGCTGGAGTTGACTGTTGGGAAAAGTCTGTGTGCTTACACATGGGAAGAAATATTAGTGGTCTGATCTCACAGAGGAGGAGAGGAGGACATGTTTCCATGCAAGAGAAGAGATTATGTCCTAATGATTCTTTCTCCAGCGGTATCATGAGGTACTTCTGTAGCCATATTCTTCTGAAGAGCCATTAAAGACATGAGTGCTTTTGTTATACAGAACAAATCAAACATCTTGGGCAAAATGGTTGTTGTCTCTGCTCTTTTTGACAAAACTGCTTATGCTTGAGAAACACAGCTTTGCAACTCCTCCTGGTTCCCTTCATCTGCCTTTTTCATGCAGTTTCAGAATTACTGTCATCTTAAAAAAGGAGAATGTGACAGGAACGAGTGATTAAAGGAGGAAAAGAGATGGGGCTGGGGAAGCTTAGAGATACAAAGTATAAAAGAGGAGATAGGAAGCCATGTGTGTCTGACCCATGCTCTTCAGTAGTATCAGGTAGTAGTGTCACCTTTGCCTGCTGTTTTCAATACTTGGGAATGTCCACTGTTGTGGTGTGGCTGTTGCTTCCTCCACAGGAAAGGTGGTGGTGTGCTGCTGCTGTAACTACTGCCATATCTCATTCTGGTCATTGTGGCGGTTTTGTTTCTGGGCCATGCATGTGTTCATATGGTCCATGCGATGGCATGGCTGTTTCTTCGGCTTTTATTAAAAACTGAGAATATAACCAAAAAACCCATCAAAAGAACTTTACTAAGGTTGCCAATAGAGATATTTTAAAGTTCAGAAATTTCAAAATTCAAATTTGAGATGAAGCCTTAATTTACTCTAAATGTATGTGGAGGTGATTTTTGTTTCTAGTCAGTAATTTTCAGTTTGCAGCCCCAAAATATTTTCCAGTGGAATAGTGTCAGTTGGAGTGTATTCAGGCCTGCATCCTTTGGGCTTTCCTCCTTAGAGTCTGTGGGCCCCAGAGAGTAGGGCGTGAGCACTGGGGGAGGCTATGGAGAACCAACCAGTAGTAGTATTTTAGTTGCACAATAATGTCTTCATCTTAATTGCGTGATCTCGTGACCTCTGCCTCTTTCACTGCACTATTTCACATTTATTTTTGAGAGGAATCAAATTTGGAGAACTAGTTTTCTGTAGGGCTTATGTGTAGCAGAAACTGGAAGAGTAAATGGATGGTTAGAACTTCATTGATGGTGATGCAGTATTTTATTTCCTCAGTAGACTTGGCTGTTTTATTTCCTCTTCACCAGTCAGAATATGATCAGTAAAAATCACCTAACAATTTATTAATTCATATGTTTTTTATATCTGTAGCAACTGACAGGTATGTGCCTCAGGTAAAGGAGTGGGTGAGCAGAGGGAAGGTGGGCCTACTTAAAATGGTTAATCCAAGTAGTCAAACCTGAATTTGAGTATGTGTGCACAAGGGGAGCAAGCTAGCATTGGACGGTCAATCTTAACTTAGAGGTGTGCTTTATTTGGCAGCTTCTGTATTTCTGGTAGTTTTGTGTGTAATTTTATACAGTTGGATATAGTATGTTAAACAGATTTTGATGCAAGGAATAGATGACTTCTCCTAGGAGACACAGAGGGTATGGGATAGGTCTGAAGTTTAGCCTGGTGCAGCTTTTAGAAATTAGAAAAACAATATTCTTGTTTCTCTTGTTAGTATAATGGATATTTCCTGGGTAATTTAGGGGTTGAGGATATAATCTAGTATGTTCACCAGAAAGCAACCAGACTGCTTCAGAGAGTTTTCTCTCTTCCCTTTTTTCCTCTTGTTCTCTACTTCCCATCCTCCCTTCTCTGGAAAACATTTAAATAGAATTAAAAGCTTTGCACAGGAATGCTTGAAATGCTTGTGAGTTAGACTGTGTGAGAACCCCTTCTACTCTTCTGGCAGATTTTCAGAAAAGCTTAGCCCTGTATTTCTTGAAGCTATGATGTGCTGTGTTCCAACAACGCAGAAACTAAACTTGCACCATCTCTTGGGAACATGGCTTAAAAAGTTAGAAGAGCTACAGACTGGGATTCTCTTGTGCTTTGGAAAGAGAGCGGAGTCACATCCCGCGTCCGCTCTGAACAAATAAGCAACCAGACTGGGAGAGGAACTTGCTAAAAACATGGTGCAGTATAAGAAAGTTAAAACAAAAACTGAAAACAAGTTACAGGAGGAAATATGTTTAAGAAAAATCATTGAATTATGGGTTTAATTATGGTAGGAATAATTTACTTCCACTCGTCTTAAATCAGATTTATTAGAAAATAAATGCATGTAATCAAGGAATTCACTTTTCAGCTACGAGTTACCATTGAATATCTTTCCGAGAACTCACAGCTAAGCATGGTATTTTTCATTTTTAAGTGTTATTCAAGTATTAGATAAATTTGGATTCAATTTTCACTTGCTTTTTACAATGTGGTGTCTTTCTGCCCTGGACAAGTGTAATTGTTATTAAAAACATTGTTGCTAGGTAGTTGAAAAATTTGAACACCTTAATTAAAATAAAAAGGATTTGTTTTTATTTAACAAAAAGCTGATTTGTTTTCCTTTTGTTCTTCAGCACTTTGCCCATGCAAAAATAAATACATGCTTATGTATTTGAGTGCTTGTATGTATATGTATACAGAATGCATATGTATTACATGCATGTGTATTGTAAAGTTTTCATGACCAATATGGTGATGAGAGTGGTGCTTATTGCTCAAGTAATAAATTATTCTTCTTGATCTAGAATTTTTGTTAGAATTGGTCTTTAAGTGGTTCCCTTCACTTCATGGATGAATCTTCATTTTTAGTTACTTAAGGATGGGTTGAATGCTTTGTGATTCAAGAAATCTGATTAGACTGTTCAACCTGTACTTATAAAACGGGGATATTCTAGGATGATTTGAGGACAAATTTGATCTCCTGCTTGGCCATATTATCCAGGGCTTCTTTTTTCCATCAGTGTCTGCAGTGAATTTTCTTCCATAACTTTGAGTTCCTGAACCCCCATGATAAATGAAGTAATGGACTACCTAAGGGTAATGCAAAGGAAGTTTGATGGCAAAATATCAGTAGATACATTTTTTTTTTTCTGCAAAAATAATTTTTTTGGCATAAATCAATGTTGTGTATGAAAGGACATTGTCTTTAGGAGCCTCGATGTCTGATTTGCGATGGGGAAAAACAAATGGCATTTCAAAATAATGGGAATAATGTGAAAGAAGGAATATTCAGACTTGAAGGACAGAAATAGAACAATTGGAGAGAACTGTTCAGAGAACCAGAGTACTTGCAAGTAAGATCAGGAACTTAAGAAAAGTAAGAACCTCAAGTCAAAACACAACCACTTTCGTTAATTGGTTTATGAATATGAAGTTGATTTTAGTCTGGTTTCTCAAGGACTTTAAGCTTATATAATCAGTTGAGCTTCATTTCCATCAGTAACTATGGAACCCTTATGACCAGTTTCAACTTTCAACAAAATTTTACTGAAGGGTAACAGTTTCAGAGATCATTAAGTTGCTGCACATTCTGTGACGATCAGCAGGCTAAGGAGTGAATCCCAAACTTATTTTCCAGCTAAGACAGGGAAACCCACTGCTGCTGCTTTTCCCATTTGTCAGCAGCTTAACAGACATCAGGACTTGTGTATTGGCCTGTTGGCAAGCATGGAGTTGAAAATTAATTAGTGCATGGGTTGCTCTACAGTAGCAGAGCACTTGCCAACTCTTGCCTAAGAGCATTTTAGTAGAAGACTTCAAGGGAACAGAGGTTACTGTGGTGGGTATTGAAAGGAAAACAGCAGAGAAATTCTTGGGAAACCATGGTTTCTTGGGTTTTATTACTTGCAGAACTGCCTTCTGATGTGTTAAAGGAATTTGAGTTCACAGAAGAAGTGCTTAATCCTATTTTCTTTATGTTTATTTATTCATTTATATTTCTCCATGGGTGTACTTTTCTTGCAGTGGTGCGATGAAAGATTCAACTTCCAAGCTACGTTTTTACAGTGCTTGGCAAAACATGTGCCAAATATTTACTCAGCTGAAATGGACCCCTTGCTGGAGAAACAAGAAGAAATGGTGCAGGCAGCAATATTATATCCCTTGGAATGTTATTTGTTTGGGGAAGACCCAGATATATTCCTGGAGAAACTACAACAGACTGGAACCTCCCAGCTCTGTGGGAAGGTGTTCAAAGGAGGGGAGACAACGTACTCTTGCAGGTAAGAATGAAGGTATGTTATCATGAATGTTGCCATGTGAGATAATGCAGCAAAGTGGTTTAATAAAATCAGTTGTGCTACACACTAGTCATTGCTTGTGGTTTGGTATGTCTTTGCTTAACTGACAGTGGCATTTGCTTCACATTTCAAACCATGTTAGACTGAGGAAAATTGTGTATGAAAAGAAGGCTTATGCAGAGAAATAGGAAATCGAAAGGATACTAAAGGTACTGAAATTGGTTAAAAATATTGGATAAAGTATGAGTATGGGGTCTGTACCTGAATTGAGGAAGAGCAGGCATAAAAATCCGTATGCTGTACTCACCTTTTCAAAGTCTGAAACAGGATCCAGCACTTCTGAGCATCATCAGTCCTTTGCTCAAGCAATAGTTGTGTGACCAATGGTCATTTTGTTTCACCTTCTTTCTCATCCTGGACTATATTAAAGATGGCAGCACACTGATATAATTAATTTTATTAAATTAATACAACTATATTGAAATTAATAAAAATATTAAAAAGCCAGAGGTCTTTCTGGTAGCTGTAAAGTTTGCAACTGTGTTGGCATATTTTACTGTAGTTTTCAGTTAATTTTAAAAGCCTAGAAAATTTCAGCAGAAGTACCCAAAGAATATTATTAAGTAAAAAAGAATATTATTATGGCTAAAAAAGCTCTTGTAGACTTTGTTTATGAATTATGCTGTAACATTTTAATCAATTTCATACTCTTTTTCTAGGAGTAAGTTAGTGTTGCTTATGAAAGGAGAATGGCCTTTGAAGAAGTTCGTATGCGTTTGCTAGAAATTGTATAGTGAATGTGGCATTGGACTGTGCAAAGGGAAAAGAGTGCTCAAGGCAGTTTAGTACTGCTGTAACAGGAATTTAGTACTGGTGTTCCTGCCTCTGCCGAGTTCTTGTATGATAGCAGGCAAAAAGACAAAGCTGTGTATCTCGGAGGTGGTCTCTCTTTCTTCTGCTTTTTGAGTTCCTGTCATGCAAAAATGTGGTGGTATTTATACAAAATATGATACTACTGCAGCTGAAGCTAAATATACATTTGCTTTAGGCTTCTAAAATGTTAAAAATAATAGATGCTCTGAAAATATTCAGAATGTTTCAGAATCTAAGTGTCTTGAATTCTGCATTCAAATCTAGCAGTATTTCTGGTTTTATTTCTTTTAACTCACCTTGTGGTAGATTGATGATAATGTTAGAGAAGTACTAAGTTATATTGTAACTATTATTATCTAAAGGTTTGAAAGGAAAGTAATTCTGTAATCAGAAATACCGTACTATCTCAGGTGCATTGTGAAGGAGGTTTGAATTAGATGTTGAACATTGCTGTAAAACAAAAAACTTGCTATGTTGTCATTAAACATGTGTAATCCACATTTTCCATAGAATGAAATAGCATTTAAAGAAAAAAGAGTGACCATGTCCTGGGGAATAAGGGCAATAAAAAAACATATGTATGTGTAACAGGGGAAAAAATGGAACTTGGTTGCCCATGAATATAATTCTGGATTTTCAGGTATTATTTGAGCACATGACTGAAACTGTTGATATAAAATTTCAAAATATATATTCTTTGGCTCCTTTTGAAAAGAAATTCTCCTTAGATTTTAACTTCTAAGTTTTAAAAGTTAGAAACTTATCTTAGCAGAAGTGTAGTAGAAGTTTCATTAGCAGACTGGCTACAATTGTGGGAAACAATGATAAAGATTACTTCAAAGTCATCATGGCTTTTAATAACTGCTTATTCTTAGCAAAAGCAGAAATATGTTAGCAACAAGTTTTGAAAGTGGAAACCAAACATGTTTGTGATAGAATCTGATATAACGTGCTGGAGTACATGGTTCAAGTGTAACAAGATTGGCTTTCATCTTCTTTCTGTGATGTGGAGTAGCCAAATGTTTTTATAATTTGAATCTGTTGTTAATCTCAGAGCAGCATTTTCTTTTGCGCATGGAAATTCCATATGTTTGTTTTAGAATGTTTTCCACTTACCATTTTTGTTGCAGAGACTGTGCAGTTGATCCAACCTGTGTACTCTGTATGGACTGCTTCCAGAACAGCATTCACAAGAACCACCGGTACAAGGTAGAAAAATATTATATTAAGAAATTGTACTTGTAGCTTTAGCAAAGATTTTTCTTTTTAATAATAAACTGCATATAAACCAGTAGTAATTTTTATATTAAAAAAATCTAGAATTTAGTGTTTAGTTATTTTTTTCTCTCCCATGTTTCTAACTGTGTAAAACCTCTTTTAAGAAACTTTCTGATTCAAGAACCAAAGGGTAAGGGAGTGTTTATGAATACGTACATTGTTATTCTCTTTGGCAATATCACAGAAGTATATGCCAGAGCAAAAAGCTGTGACTGCAAATGACAGTCCAGTCCTGTCCTGAGTCCCAGTCAGTACTGTTTGGAAATTTAGAATGGGTGTGTGTATACAAGTGCCTTAACTTCAGCACTTATGTCACTGATGCAGTCTCTATATTTCCACTTAGATTTGCATAAACTACTTTGTACTTAGTGTGGACTATGATAAAGTTAAAACAAATGTTAAGCAATGTTTGGTTTTTGTTTTGTTTTATTGATGGGATTGTTCTAGGAAAGATCACGCCTTTCTGATAATTTTTTGATCCTCTTTAAGCTAAATCTGTTATCTTAGAGAGCTTCTCATGCTTTAATTAAAAAAGGATAATTTAAATAGTTCTTAGCTAACTCACTGCCTAAAGTGTCATCTGCTGTTTCCTTCCCAGGCCCCATTTTTTGCTTGCCCTCTTCTTTGAGAACTCTAATTTCAACATGCTTGGAAGCAGAAATGAAAAAAAAACCAAACATGAAGTGTGTGTACAGAAACATTATTTATTCAATTTATTTATCTTTCATGACCAAAAAGCAGGCCAGCTTTTTTTGCAGTTATTCCTTCTATTCATTGACATGACATCCATTGAAGAGATTTATCTTGTATAATGAATTGGTCATAAATCCCCTTTAAGTAGATATGTTTCAATGAGAGTTTGGAAGAAGGTCCTAGCAATCTCAAAATTAACTGGGACTAAAATACTGTATCCAGTATTCTGCCCCTCTGTACAAACCTTTGCATACTGATCTGAAAACATGTTGTAGATATTTATTCAAAGACTTACAGACCTACTTGAATAATGGAAATATATATGCAGATGAATGCACACACACAATTTACAGAGAGGCAAGATGAAAAACAGGGAAAATAGACAATAATGATTAGAGAGCAGTTTGGAATCACAGCTGGGCTGAGAAGCTGTTGTCCTTTCCCTGTTTTTCAGTAACTTCAGGCAAAATGTCAGCCATATATAGTTGTATGGGAGCAGATTTGCTGCATTTACATTTTAAAGATGCAATGTAAAGAATACAGATTGTGCTCTTTAGAGATTCATAGAATAATTTAGGTTGGAAAGGACCTAAGGAGGTCACCTAGTCCAACCACTTGCTCAAACCATGTCTAATTAGATCAGGTTATTTTAAAACGTTTCAAGTAAATAACAATGTTGAATGTCTTTTTATTGGGTCATACAGTGTTTTTATAATTATTTTAGGATTGGGGATTTAGAGTAAGATAAGGAATTATTTTTGCCACAATGAAGGGTCAGAATTTGTACTTTTCTGAAAGTGTAATGCAAAGTTTAAGTTGCAATAATTTATTTAGATGCTAATTATGTCTTATTTTCTTTGGTTAGAAGTGGCGGTGCAACAAGAAGTTTAATATACTCATCCTTGTTTTGAGTATTTTCAAACTCTACCAAGGAATTTGTAAAGAAAGCATTAAGCACTTTTGCTGTAATTTTGCTCATAAAAGCAGAAATTATTATTTTGCTGTTCATGAAGCACTTATTCATCAGTCATAGGCTTTTCCACCTACTTTCTAGTTAAATTTGTTTTAGATTTGCTTATTCAATACATGTTTTTTACAGATGCATAGCTCCACTGGAGGTGGATTTTGTGACTGTGGGGATACAGAGGCATGGAAGGCTGGACCACTGTGTACTAAACATGAGCCTGGAGCATCAGGTTCTGCAAAAGAAGTAAGAATATTGTTTAAAGTGAAAGAATAAATATTATAAATATTGCCTTCTTTAAAAACAGTGCTTATTTCTGTATAGGAGAGTATGTATATAATATAATTCACGTGGTAGATCCAGTTCAGTTGAATCAAGATTTCCTTGGTTGAGGTGTGTGTTCAATATAAATTGAACACCGTTTATCTCCCAACAAAAGGCAAAACCAATAGAACATTTCCATCTACCTGTCTCATGCATTTCTGTCTTTGATTTGGAATTAAAATTGCTATCTCTTGCTCTTTTCTTTGCTGTGTGTATTACTCAATTCTTATTTACAAGTAATTGTTTTCCCAGTGACTAGTAAGTGTTTAGATAGAGTAATTGAGTTTGATAATACTTTCTCTTTTCCACATTACTGTATTACTGAACAGTCGGGTTTTTTAGTTGCTTCTGGTATGTGATCTGTCCCTATGACTAAAACAACTCCCTATGCTTTAAAACTGAACACTAACCTTTTATGCTAGGATGTCTCATGCTTATTATACCTCATAAAGCAGCATATTAATGAGAAATATGCCATTTATAAGTAGTTCTCAAACCAAATGTGTTCAGGTACATTTATTTTTTTTTAAGAGTCCTACTTCCTGAAATAATCAGGACAAAAAGCCTCTTAGCATTTGTCATTGCAAATAGGCCTCTAATTCTGCCTGGTTTTGTTGCAAAAGCAGTGTTCTGTTTGATCTGATGAAAAATCAAATGGAAAAGGAATAGAGAGCACTGGTCTTACGGAAAAATGAGACAAAGCTTTCCTTCACTTGTTCATCCTTCAAAAAACCATTAATCTTAATGGATTTCAGAGAGAAAAATAGCTGAAGCTCCAAGAATGCTCATCTGATTACCGGTTGGAGCTTGTCACTGTAATGTTCACCTACTTCAGTAAAGTCTATTCAGCTGAGCTGTACTTACCCCTGAATACTGAGCTATCTGATGTATGTGGCTGATACCTACATATTATTCATGAAAACCTGTAATCAAAAAAGCCAGATTGCCAGAATTTCAATGTTAGAATACCCCACGTTAGCTATCCCAAGGCAGTTGATTTTACTTCTGTCACCATTGCTACATAATATGTTCAATACTTTTTTCTAGCGTGTTCTAGAGATGTTTCAAGAATAAGAACCTAGCACAGTTCCTCCCTGGGAAGTATTCATTTTTGTCCTTCCATTCTGAAGGTAAATAGGATTTTTTTGCAATGCTAGAGTCCTGATACTGTTGATAAAGGATGTACAGGAAGGCAGATAACTCGTGTCTACCAGCTTCAAAGCCACACTTAGATACTATGGAAAATTTATGCTATAAGGTACTTGGTATCAGGTTTTTAGCTGATCAATGAGATGTCCTTATATCATGATGATATTTAGCAATGGTCTTAAGACAAAATGTTTATGTCTCAGTTGAGAATTAAGTGTTCTTCCATGGATACCTGGATGAACATGGACCTATGAGGCACATAAAGAACTTTACCAAAGAGATTCTAAACAAAATAGGCGGGTCTCCCTGCTTTGAAGTTTAGGTCTCTGTACAAGATCTTCAAGCAGTTGCTTCGGCACATAACTTTTGAGAATAATAGTAGGTTTTGATTCCAATAACTCTGACCAGAGTCCTTAAAATGTTTACTTCCCACTGGGGAACCTGTTTCACTGCAACGTGTAGATTTTGATCTCTTAGATGTGGTATTTGCACCTATGACAGCATATTCTGCTTTTTGTCTCTGTTTCCTTTAGAACAGCTTTTTCATAAAAAATAAAATAATCAAAAAACAAGTATTAGGAAAAACATCAAAACTTTTATCAATTTTACCAAAAGACTGTTTCACTCTTGTTAAATTCACTGTCGAAGCCTTCCGGGCTTTTTTCAAAACCGTATTTAAACAAAGCTTGAGAGCTTTCAGAGTCCACAGCATTCTGTTTCTGTTTGGATGAAGATAAGCTGCTCAGAATATTCTTCAGGCCATTTGTATCTGACAGAGATAAGGTTAAAGGATAGGTAAGTAATGACAGCAGCTAATGCAGTATCTCTTGGTTTTAGTTTGTGAACTATAATCATACCTATAATGATAAGGAAACAGGGAACCTCCCATGCTGCTTTGAGTATTATTTCTCTTCCAATCGAGTATTATTTCTCATCCAATCTCTGATAAGGTCTTTGGTTTGCAGTGAATTAGTTTGACCATCACTTCTGTCATGGAGTTGCACAAGTCTAAAGTTGTTATAACTGCTGTCACATAAACTGGAACATACTCTTACAATGAGTGTTACCTGAGAGTCGTGAATGCTAGAAAACATATAATTAGACATTTACTTGGATTTCAAGCAGAAGAGTTACTTTTGTAATAGTTTTTTGTTGCCAGTATATGTAGTTATTATGCAGACAGCTCACACAGACTCCCTAGTAAAGGACAGAAGTACAACCACTAGAATAATGAAATGCATCAGTATATTAATAATACTATATGTAACTATTTAGCAGATTGCATTGCATGACCACCTTCCATTTTAATAAAAAGACTTGCCTGTCAGGGATTTTTCATGATGAAGAGGCTCATGGATGTTTGGATTAACTCATAATTTGTTCTCTGTTTTGATATTCAAGGACATCCATAATTTAGGAATTTTCTCAGCATATAGTGCTTATTCAAGGAGATAAATTGCAAAATGCTTGTAGAACAGACATCTTGCCTATTTCTTTTCCACCACGTTTTCTGATAGTATAGGAGTTTATCTCATGCTTGTCAAACAAAAGCATTTTCTGGATGATCCTGACCGGTATTCCTTTAATTACTCTAAATGCAGAGGATGTATTGTGCTAGGGTGTTTATAAGCTTTCTCTGAACAGGTAGGAGCAAATACGAAGATGCATATGTTTATGCTGTGTTTGTCTGCAATGCATGTGTGTATTCTGCATACATATACATATGGGTATTCTGCAATGCAGAATGTGGTAAAAATGCGTTTAGGAACTGGCTGCTATTTTTAAAAGGCAGATTAATAAGTGTAAAGTGATCTACAGAACGACCTCTTTTTCAAAATGAGCCCTTGGTAAAGGATGGGTTTGAATCTACAACATTAAAGATAAGCATCAGATTTTTCAGCATTTCTGAGATAATACAAGGTAAGCATTAGTAAAATACAGGATCCTTACAAACATCCTAAGTAAACCTTAGTTAAAAAAAAAACCAACAAGCTTTACTATAAGGAGATTTACAATCTACAAAGCTTGTTGGTGTATATGTATAATGGGGCTCAAAAAAGCAATCCTTCATTTTTAGAATCCTCACTCCAGGCTTTTAGGAGTCATCCATTCCCTAATTGATTCCAAATTAATGTCTTCACTATACCAGAAATATAACAACCTTTTTGCCCAAATGTGTCCTTAAAAAAGTTACTATGAGGTGTGTCTGAGATGAGGTAAAAATACTGCCACATTTGTTTAAACAAAATGAAAATAAGAAATTGGTTGTTAGTTATTTTTAAACTTTGATATCTGAACATACTTTGTTCGTTCTTCCATAATTTTGTTTTTTGAAGCTTTGCCTGAAGCTTAAGTAATTACACAGTTTTGGGCATGGTTTTGAGGCAATTTTATTTTTACCCTTGCAGTTTACATTAGATGTATTTTAATTTCATTTTACTGTGACTTCTGTTAATGTGGGTAGCATTGGAGGTCACACTGCATCATTTAACTTTTCACTGCTTTTGTGAGTAATTCCCATTTTTAATAGTTTATAAATCCTTTGATGTGGTTTCCTTTGATTTCTTCTACACACTGAAGGAGAGCAGTGTGTCTTACTACAAGACTCTTGGTTGGAGTATCTCTGTGCACAGCTCTGTTTTCCTCCAGTTCTATCATATTTGCTTAATATGTTAATGCTTAAAAAAACAAACTTAAAAGACATACTGGAAAAATAAATTAGTACATTTTCAACGTGGTTCAATTAGATTATTGTTAGCACTATAGTTTTTTCTCATTCTGCTCCAGACTTTAAGGTGATCATAGCTTTGCCAGTCTGGGAAAATAATAATTACCCCAGACATTTACATTCTTTAATACCAAGATCTACCACGAGCTTATCCAAAATTATGTATGTACACACAGTGGTATTTAAGGACCTTGATTTCATTGGCAGATGTTTTAGATTGTATGTTTGAATGCAGATTATTCCTCTAATGCTTATGAGGTCATTAAACTGTTGTTCAGAGCTTTGGAAGCAATTGGTCATGTTACGCATTTTTACTTCTTTTCCACTATATTTTTAGCAGTTCCGTCGTATGTCATATGGACACAACGTGATTTTATTTGGTGCTGGGCTTTTTTTAAGCAGTTTTCTTCATAAATGGATAAATGTGACTATAGTTAATTTCCCCCTCCCCTGCCCCCCCAAAAAACCCAAACCCAAACAACATGATTCTTGTCTATATTAAACACACTGCTCTTTCTATTCTTTTATATTTAATGTATGCCAGATCATGCATTGCAAAGGTGAGTGCTCTTAGTACTTTGAGACTAAAAGTAACATGTGAAAACTTTATCCTTGGAAAGCACCTCTGTTTCTCATCTTCTCACACTCTGGCAAACACACACATACTGAGATTTTGTAGGCAGTTTGTGTGATCCCAAAATCATGGGACACTTTGTGTAAATACTCTAGAAAATATGACTCTATTTCTGTGTCCTATTTGTATATGAAATTATTGGATTTGGTTGCATTAACATTAGTAACAACATTATATACCATTTATATATGCACATGCTGAAAGGAAGGTGGTACATGGAAAAGGTCATCAGGGCATTTGGATTAAAACTGTCTTTTAACAATATGTTGCAATGTATCTATGTCTTGTACCTGAATATTGATTGCTTCATTCTGAAGTGAAGATTTGCTATTAATTTTCTTTACTTATAACCTTATTTTCTCTCCTGCTTAAATGCTTATGGAAAGAATTAATAATGTTATATGATGTAGACAATTCACTTAATGAGCTTTATCTGTATGGCTGGAAAATATGTCAGTTCACAGGAATATTTTGAATGGTTTCTAGGTCTGTGATGGGACCTCTGAAAAGAGGAGTTAGGTTTTCTTGGATGATTCTGTTCTAGGAGTGTCAAAATGTTTGATGTCTAATGTAATACACAGAAGAGCAAGAAATATAGGGGAAGAATTTTGATCTAGACTGCAAACTTTCAATATCTTCAGGTGTACAGAAAGCTGTTAACCAGCTTTCTTAAGTTTAAAAAAAAGTTGAAGTTTCCTAACACATTTAATGAGACCTTTCATAGTCTGTTCCCAGATAAAAGCTGGATGTGTAAAAAAAGGTAGGTGGAACTGTTGGAATACTAATGAGAGCCCTTGGGATGAAATAGTTTTCAGGAGAAGAAATTAGGTGAAATAAATTTGCTTGAAAATCACAAAAAGACTAATTTCCTGAAACAAATACAGTAATAAGGTGTTCTGCCAACTCTTTTTTCATTCCTAAAATTTCTTTTCCATATGAATATCTCCTGTTTTACAGAATTCTGAATGTCAGTTGAATGAAGAAATTATGGAGCACTCTAGGAGAGTGTTTCCCTCTGTGATAAAATACATTGTAGATATGCTTATTTGGGAAGAAGAGAAGGAACTGCCTCCGGAGCTCACAACTAGGTAGGAGTATTTCCAACTTTCTCTTTAAGGCATTAGAAACTTTGGTAATAATTTTTCCTGTGTTACTGTTACATATATGCAAGCATATTATTGCCCAAATCCCTGTAAATGGCACTGTAGCATTTTTGACCTATGGTTATATAGAGAAAAGCTTTTGATACTTCATGGGAAAAGTACTATTTGACTGTACTGCATAAGTTGCTGAGGGTTGCTGCTCTGAAGCTGTCCTGATCCACACCAGAGTGGCAAATCTTGGTGCACAGTAGGGTTTCCTGAGACAGGGAAATGCCAGGGCAGTGGAGAGACCTGTTGGTAGCTGGCAGCTCTCGTCAGAGGCCTGGGCATTACCACAGCAACCGCAACCACTCCTGTGCCTATAAAAAGCAGCTTAGCAGTGACCAGTGTGGCAGATTAGCCAGGGCATGGTGTGGAGTTTGTGTGGCAAGGCGTGCAGGAAGGGTGTAGTCACCCTACCAGCTCAAGAGGTGACTTCAGAAGGTGGTCATCACCTACTCAGAAAGGGGATAACTATGGTATCCACCTGGCAGAAAGCTATATCCCCTGCACTCACCAGAATGGATGCGGCAACCCAGACAGAGCTCCCACAAAAACACACAGCTGTCCAGTTCTCTGGCAGCATAGAGTGCCAGAGCCTTTCACTGGTAACACATGGCAGCAGGGAGTGCAGCTGTGTGAGGTGTTACCAGGTGGATGGTCTACTCAGCCTGGTGGTAGAGTCACAAGAGGAAGTAGAAAGGTTAAGGAGCACCAGGAACTGTGTGGAAAAAGGCAGACTGGTGGAGCAATGCTCTGCCTTCCCTGAGACAGCTAACAGAAAAAAACCCCAAGATCCTGTATCTTCCCACTACCAGGCTAAAGGCAGTAGGTTAAAGGAAAGGAGTGAATAGAGGCAAGTCCACATTCATGGTGGCAGGTAAACACTCTCCCTGCCTACCTTGCCTTCCCAGGTGCCTCTCTACAGCAGGTATTAGGGTCTAGATGTGGAAGGACAGTCAATTGATGATGTGGATGGCAGCCCGTTTACACCAGAGGCATTGCCAAGGTCAGAAAGGCCTACCCCTCATCTCACGACTACCTCCATGAGGCAGAAAAGATGGGTTATAGTTATAGGTGGCTCCTTTGTGAAGGGAACAGGTTAAAATCTCTTTTGTACTTGATGCATGGTTTCTGTGCCTTTTTCTGATACAGGTGGTGAGGGGGAGTTTTGTCCTGGGTTCATTTTTATCATGAAAAATATGCTTAGTTTTCTTTAATTTTTTTCTATTTGACATTTCTCTCAAGCTATCAAGCGAGCTGTGGCTTGTATTGGATAGGACACTACTTACCATTTTATTTTTATTTGCATGATGATCTATCTGTTGACTTTTTCCCAGCAGGGAGAAGGTAGACAGCTACTACTGTGTCCTTTTCAATGATGAACATCATTCTTACGATCATGTCATCTATAGCCTGCAAAGGGCACTTGGCTGTGAACTCGGTGAAGCCCAGTTGCATACTACTGCCATAGATAAAGAGGTTAGTGCATTTTGGATATCGGAGACAGTCACTCTTTAATCATTAAGAAGTGCTACTATAGTCTCTTGGTCATAGAATCTTTGTTGCTGGGATGCTGGAGCTTGAGGAGAGAGAAATGTTGCAGTGTTAACTTAATCAGCACTTGCTTCAAGAATGTTTTTAGACTATTAATTTTTTTCTTCAGGACAGAACTCCAGTTTCCTGAGAAAGGGAAAAGCTGAATTATCTGAAGTTGCTCTGTTCATGTTTGGCTTTTTTTTTTTTTATTTTGCCCTTTTTTCATGGCTGAGACAAACGTTTTATTTATCTGAAAAACACACAAGTCAGCAATATGCACATTCTGTTAAATTTCATTAGAAATGTACCTAATGTTTTGCAAGAGTTGGTGCTCATTCTGGCTCAGACTTAATTTCAAAATCTTAAAACTTCAAATTAAGCAAATGAAACCAGGAGGAATCCAGGAAGGAATATGGGTGAACCTGACAATTTTACTCCTTAATTTTTCACACTGATGTCCCATGTAAAGACCTTACACCAGTAATGTAATTTTCTTTTCTACTGGGGGTAGGGGAGAGAGCATGATCAGTGTTTGAATCATCTTAATTGCAACCATGGGTTTTTTTACTTCATGAAAGTACAAAACCTGTGTTTTTCTACAGAGAAACTTTCCTATAGTTGTATATGTATTTGTTGTATATGTATATATAAAACATTAATATTGGAATCCCTTTTTAATCTATAAAAACTCTTTTCTTTTTTGTTTCTCTTTGTTCAGTAATGAAATTTTAGTTGTTGTATTTGGTTAGCAGTGTCAGTCTTATGTAATTACAAGTCTTGTCCTGCAGTTGCAGGTTTTGCAAAATATGTATATACATGCATACTTACAGAGTAACTTTTCTAAGTTTCCATTATGAAGGTTCATTTTGATTGAAACCTAAATTTTAGATCCAGAGCTGAGCAGACTTTGTTTTACAAAGCATCTTCTTCAGCACACATCTAGGTTACGTTGTTTTAATTATAATAGTTCCACAACATACAGCTACTTCCTCTCTTCTTGTGTGAAGTTCTGCTCTGTGGAGAACTGGTTTGGAAGCCCATGCCTCTGATTTCCTTTAAGGAGAATTCAAAGTCTTAAGTTGGACCTGTTCTTGGCTTTACTGGAAGATCCATCAAACCCACACTTATTATATACCCTAATATTTCATATAAAGAAGAAATAGTAAGAAAGTAAGCAGAAAAGCAATTCAGGATGAGTGTATTTTATGCTGGGAAGAAAGTTGATGTGGTTTGTATTCAAAGTATTCTACAGAAACCCCTTTCGTCTGTTTTAATGTGTATATGAATTTTCTTTATCTAATAGTATTAAGATACCCAGACTTTACTTTGTTTTTCTGTGGCTAATTTAAAATAGCTTTTTTCTAAAGATAATTATGTTAATTTTAATTTGCTTCTAGATGTCTAAAAGCACCATGAGTGATGTTGATCCCTGTTTCTCTTTTACACATAAAAGACATAGAAAGGATCAGGCTTGTGATATTTTGCTTTTGTTTTATATTGGCTTTATGCTCAATATTTTCTTTAAACAGGGTCGCAGGGCTGTTAAAGCAGGACATTATGCCTCTTGTCAGGAAGCTAAAGAAGAAATCAAGGTAACTTTCCAAAATATTTTTCTCATTTAAAAAACAAACTAATTTACCCCACCATATTTGGTATAGTTCAATATCTTCAGGAATAGTGTCAAACTGATTTCTTTATTTGCTTGGGAGAGGTAATGGGTGGTGAAGACAAATATGCAAATGTATGTTATCTTTATTTTATATCTACTAATATTTACCTGACTCCTAGAGGCATTCTGAAAACGTTTCTCAACGACCACTTCATGTGGAGGTTCTTCATGCTGATGTTATGGCTCACCAGAAGTTTGCCTTACGCCTGGGTTCTTGGCTGAACAAACTCATGAGCTACTCAAGTAAGCATAGCTGATTTTTGTTACAATAATGCCATGTTGCTATTTGAATGACTAATTGTCTCAAAAATATCTTTAGCAGTGTTATATAGATAGTCTCTTATTAAAATACTTTCATGTTCCTCCTTATTAGTAAGTAAATAATACAGTAATATGGGTGGTTATACCCATCAGTGTGGTCATGGACAGCAGTACTTTTCTGTTCCTTCATGCGAAAATAGAGGTCTTTCCCTGCTTGAGCTCTCTCTTCTAGAAGTTTTATTATCCTTGGTTTCAGCATCATGTGCCCTATTTTAGTGACTTCTTTGCTCTCCTTAGTGCTGGTGGAAATCTGCAGAACATGTCCATTAGTGAAAGCATATATCCTCTGCCTGAATTAATTTCTGCTTCAGGTTTGATAGCAGCGATTAATTAGACGGTGTCAGTAAAACAAGCAAACAAAAGCCTTAATTTGAAAACTTGTACAGTAGTGTTACCATAAAAGTTGGTTGGAGAAACTCTCTAAGACTCAAGGTGGAGTTTCAGAAAGCAGCATTCTTTACTGCAGCACTGGGTGCACACACAAATAGCTTCACAAAGGTGAGTGCACCGGTTACTTGCCAGCAGCAGCTGTATATTTAGCATACTCATGCATATTTACAGTGTTTCCATGAACTAATCATAATATTTACATCCTAATTAAGCATGTGCTTTCTTGCTAAGTGGGAGTCTCTGGTGGTCACTGATAGTCTGCCTCACTGTGTTTACTGAATGACCTCAGTGCTTGCGCACACTCACGAGGTCCTAGTGCTGAGTTAGCAGTTGGTGTGTCCTTGCTTCTGTTCTGTTCCAGTCTCACTCCACGTTGGGCACCGCTCTGCTATCTTGAAGGCTGGCATCCTTGGTCTTATTTACTGTCTCCTTACTTGTTATCAGTCCTGTGATGTTCCTTCCCCCACCAGCTGAACATTCCTTTCTCTCTATGTGTTAGTAAGTTAGAAAAGTTTGGTCTATTCTACTATGTTAAAGGCACGCACACTATTGTTAGTTTGAAATTTAAGCCTACAGTAGTGTAAAGTCTATTTTAAACTTTCAAACGTTGTGGTGTTTGATGCTCGTAATTTTAAAGAAGACTTCTGAATCAAATTTGGATTTCTATTTGTCATGCCTATGTTTTTCCAAACTAAAGCCATGGTAAAATTTCTTTTCACTGTACAAATATGCAGAGATTAAACTCACTGCTTATCCTCCTTTTTGATAGGGTAAATCTGAGAATCTGCTTTAGTCTCTTTTGTAGCTTGGGTAATAGAGAGAATTTTTTTTTTTTCCTGAACATTTACTTTCCGTTCTTTCCCTTGAAATACATCAGAATTATACCTTTTTGTGTATTATAAAGGTAAATTATACCTTTTTGTAATTCTTTACAAGATTTTACAGATTTTAGCTTTCTGTTCTTTTCAGCTTTGTATTTATTTCATTAATGGTATTTTCTTGCTCTTCTGCAGGCAGTTCTTGTCTTTGGTACACTTTTTTTTTGACTGTGTGGTTTATTTCATGGTTTCTAGTGAAAGTTTGATTTTTATCCACAGATTTTCCCTAGATAATTTTTCTTATTATTTTCAATTTTATGAGATTACTCTATTTAAAACACCCGCTGACAACTGATTATTCAGCTGTTGTCTCTGTGTGAATATAGACAAGCCAGTGTCAGTGCCCCCAGCAAATCCCCCAAATTTTAGTGGTTTAAGCATTACCTTTTTATCTGATTAGATAAGCTAAAACTAAAAGAGGGGTCTCCCTTGTTAGGTGCAGCATTTTGGGTTAGGAAATTCTTACAGGTTAACTGATAGTTTAATATGTTTTATGAGACCCTTAAAGAACAAAGATTGAAATCCAGCTCCTGTCCTTGTTCTTCTGGATTATATGTATGTGGATGCCTTGAGGAGCCTGATGTTCTGTACTCAGCTGAAACTTTTTTTGTGATCTAGTGATTCCTGTTCTTTTCCTGGTTTTGCTTCAAGTGGTAGAACATGGATCAAGAAGAATTCAATACTATTTATTTCCAGGTTGTCAGGGACTTGATACATGATGCTGCACTTTCCCAGTGGAAGTTAGTAATGTAAGAGCTTATTTCTGAATGTTAGTAACCAGTGGGTGACTCTGATATGTTGATCCCCAAAATTGCTTCAGCAAGTACTCTTTCTACTGATAGGTGCAAGAAAATATAAAAATATGTTCTGAAGTTCTGCAAAAGACTGACTTTCAGGGCCCAAAGCAGGACAATACACTTGCTTAGCCTGTGTGTTTCTGTGCTGCGAAGTGAACTCTTCTTATGGATCTGCTTTGCAAAGCTGCCTAAATGCTTTTCATTTTAAAATACTTTTCTGCATCACTGGATTATTAAATAAAGTAGGTAAGAATAATAGGAAGAAATTAGTAAGGAGAGAGTATGTGGGTGTATGTTCACTGAGAAAAAATACTGTTAAAGAATAATTCAATACTGATGTGCCTGCTTTGATTTCTTGTTCTTAAAGAACAGATTTCTGTAGTTCTCATTTTGGTGCCTCTTGTAACTTACTGAAGCATTCTTGTACAAATGAGTGGTTTTATCCCTATAGGTGACTTTCGCCAGATCTTTTGTCAAATATGTCTCAAAGAAGAAGCTGGATCTGAAAAGCCGTGCTTCATAAGCAAGTTGATGCTATGGGATGCAAAACTTCATAAAGGTTTGTGTATCCATGTTGCTATTAACTATGAAGAGGCAAATTAGTTTTTCGAGCAACAAAGATGTAAAAGCAAATAAGTGCTATGCAAGTGGAGTTACATTTCTTCATAGTTCTTATATTGTGGTTCTAATACAGCCTTTATTTTTATGGCTGAGATAATTGATATTTTGGTTATGTATTTGCCTCTTCATTTTTTCTTGCTTTATATATTTTGAAGACTCTTTTCACAAGGTATAACCTGCCTATGAGTGACTTGATGCTTACCCTGTGTTTTAAATACATACCAATAAAGGTTAAAAATAGAAAAAAGATATTAATAACTTTGTTAATATACTTTGTAACAATTTCAAGGCTTTTAAGGATTTTAGTTTGATAATCTATTCCTCTTTTCCACAAAAGTCTGCATCTTAGTACAATAAAGTATGCGCATTGTATTGGTTCTTCACAGGGGCAAGGAAGGTTCTTCATGAACTTATCTTCAGTAGTTTTTTCATGGAAATGGAATACAAAAAACTTTTTGCTGTGGAATTTGTGAAAGTAAGTGGTTACTTGTTTCTTATGTTATGAATTTTTATTAGCTTTGTAAAATTTCCCCTAAACCTGAAAACTGTTTCAGTGTAAATAATGGATTTTCAACAAGCAGAGCTTCAACTTGTGCAGATTTTAATAGTGTGTTAATTTCAATGTTGTTGGTTCATTCTTTAGGTATTTGTGCTTGTTTTGAATGCAGTATTGTTAGTATTCTGTGTATCCTTTGAAATGGCAGATAAACTGAAAACAATCTTTCTTTTTAAAACATAGATACAATAGTTAAGAAATAGTCAAAACATAAGACCAAGTGTTTTCTGTTATAGGGTGAGACTCTTTAATCCTGATAAAGGTCACTGACACTTCATGGTTTTCTCTGGACTGAAACAAAGCAATCAAAGGCTTAACATCAGTCATTGTATACACCTTTTCTAGACAGCTGTGAATAACTTTACATGAAAGTCATTGCAGGAGGAACACTTGTTTTAAGTTAATGTCTCTATCAGTCCTTTTTTCAGATATTTAATTCTTTTATTGGGGAAGATGCTTGTAGGAGGAAAAATATTTTGGTTCCAATCTATCAGAACAGTTAAACTTGTGCTTATCTTTAGTATTAAGGCAGTGGGGCACAAATTTAATTGCTTTGGTGCATTGAGGACATTGTGCCATTTTTGTTTGAACTGCTTCTATTAGAAAAGAAGGACATTGACATATAATTCTTGCAAATAAAAATAAATGTTTTTAACTAACACTTGTTTTACCCACTGGATTTTCCCTGATGTTCTCTCTTTCTAGTATTACAAGGCACTGCAAAAAGAATACATCAGTGATGATCACGACAGAGTTCTCTCTGTGACAGCACTCTCGGTTCAGATGTTCACTGTACCTACTCTGGTACGTACAACCTGTGTTAGCTAGAAATGTAAAATGAATGTGAGAATTGCTAGCCTTTGCAGGCTGCTGTACTTGGCAGAGAGGCTTTATGCATTGCTGAGTTGAAAATGAATGATGTTAGGATTTGTTAAGGCTCATATGTAAGCAGGAGCTGGAGTTTATGTGAAAATCCATAATAAAGGATAGCGAGAATGCAAATAAATTTTAGGCAGCATCATTCTCTGCATTAAGTATCCATTTACTGTTCACATTTACCTTCTTAGATAAATCTAAAAACGTGGGGGGAGAGGACAAAGAAATGGTTAAGTGTCTATTTCTGGGGGTTAAATATATTAAATCTTGTCAGGACGGAATCATACCTGTAGGTTTTTAAAGGTTACATGTTTCTTGCCTGAAATACTGATGTAAAAGTCCTTTTCTACATGATCTTTCTAGAAAAAAAATAGCATGTCTGTTACGTTGAAGCTGTCAGAGTGAACAAACATGCTAAGTTGATAGAAATTGTGTTCATAAATAATAAATACCATGGGAGTTTTTGTAGCTTGGAGTCTTTACAAGTGCTTTAAGTAATTTCTGATAAAAAAGACTGGATTCAAATTAAAAAATAGGAAGGAAAATGTATAATGTTCTTCTTCCAGGCCCGGCATCTTATTGAAGAGCAAAACGTAATCACCACCATTACAGAGACACTCCTAGAAGTGCTTCCAGAGTACCTAGACAAAAATGACAAGTTCAACTTCCAAGGTTACAGTCAGGACAAACTGAACCGGGTATATGCAGTAATATATGACCTCAGGTAAGTGTAAAGCTGAGAAGCTAGAGCAATTCTTAAAAACATAAACGATAGGATGAAGTGTTTCAATTCAGGAATTTGTTGATAAAACTGCTTTAAAAACAAACCTCAAACCAAACCCCTCAAAAAACACACATGAAACTTCAATGTTATATTTTGATGGAAACTTAAAATGTTCACTTACAAAAATTATATTCTATAAAGACAATTTTTGATGTTTTTCACTGATACTGTTCTGTGTAACAATTGCTTTAATCAACAAAATATATCTTCTGTAAGACTGCATGGGAAATTTGACTTCTATTCATTATCATTCTGGGAAAGCTGTATAATCCTCATCTGCATAGCATTGTCCACTCTTACAGGTCTCAAATCACACTAATAAACTGAATAATGTAGAAGCAAACAACCCCAAATGGCTTGGAATTAAAAAATCTGTTAGTTTCAAATGATGGAGTGGCACCAAGCAACTCTGGTGTTTGGTGAAAATTCTAAAGGGAGTTTGAGATGGGGAGGGTGATGTAATGTGATGATGCAGTTGATTGTTTTAATAGAAAGGCCACTTTAAATACAAGCATAAACAGAAGTTAAGTCTGAGTAAAAGATGATAATGTTTTCTTTGGGGACAGGTATGTCTTAGTCAGCAAGCCCACTTTATGGACAGATCGTCTGAGGGAGCGGTTTTTAGATGGATTTGTTTCTTTCCTAAGGATTCTAACTTGCATGCAGGTACAACACATTTAAATTATTTCTTTCTAATATGCTGTTATAAAGAAATTACAGCATTTCTTTTGCTCATCGTTTTGTCCATAGCGATAATAAGGAATATAATATTGCAATTATCATAAATTCTTTAGTCCCTGTCCTGGGTGGGTAAAAAGTGATGTTTACTTTGTAAAATTAATATTCATCAATTTTAGCTACGTGTACCTGAACAACCTATACTTCACCGTTTATTCGTGGGATTTTGTGGTGTTTTAAGCCTATGATCACTGATTTAGCTTGAATGTTTTGTGGCATCTCCATTTCAGGGAATGGAAGAGATAAAAAGACAGATTGGTCAGCACATTGAGGTGGACCCTGACTGGGAAGCAGCTATTGCTATACAGATGCAGCTCAAGAACATTCTTTTGATGTTCCAGGAGTGGTGTGCCTGTGATGTAAGTATATCAATTGTCTGGGATTCGTACATGTGTGCCTTTTGTGAATATTCCTGAGTGCTTTTTTAAATAGCAGCTTTTTAAAGCAGCTCAGTATTGTTCAATACAGATCTCCACAAAAAATGATTCTGAAAGAATTAATCTGCAGTGTGATAAAGAGAGAAGGGATCTCAGAAGAATATATTCCTCTAGCTAACAAAGCTGCACAGGGTGTCAGGCAAATCATGAAGAGAAAATACTTCACATAGTTCAAGATTCTGAGAATTAGGTTCATGGTGTCACTGTCAAGTTTTAGAGTTTTGAAGCATATGATGTTAATTTTTAATTGCAAAAGTGCACTGCAGAAACTGCACAGATTGGGTAATTGCACTCTCAGTTGTCTTAATCAGTGCTGGAGCTCATCTCTCTGCTGGGGGAAGGGAAGAAATTGTACAATTTGTTAACTTAGAGACATTTTGATTTGGATTGTTTTGGTTTGCTTTTTCCCACTAGGAGAGAAAGGAAGAACTACAGCAGTACAGGAGCTTCTTGATACAATTTGGGGTGCAAACTATGCAAAGTAGTAAAATATTGCAGCTTAAATAAGAACATAGATTTTTAGAGCGTTTGACAGAGCAGCTTTTTGGAACAGAAGCATATGCTCAGTTAGTTTTAATGGATGCTCCTCTGCTCCACTCCAGTACTTCTCTGTATTAAAAAACAGAGTAGTAATTATATTGTGGGTTTTTACTAACTGTTTATGCCATCAGAAAAAAACAAGTGAGGAATTTTAGTACATATGTATGATTTTTAAGTATAACACCTTGCATTTATTTTAAATTCCAGGAAGAGCTGTTGCTCAGGGCCTACAGAGAATGTCATAAAGCTGTGATGAGGTGCAGCACAAATGGCCGTTCACGGGAAAAGACGGTGTTTCACTTGTGTGGCCACACTCTAGAGAGCAGACCCTACAGAGTGTCTGCAGATCCTGTCAGCATACATTTACCACTGTCTAGAACTCTTGCTGGTAGGTGATGTGTTCTGCTTTGATTGCTGTTTGAATTATGTTTATCATCAATATCTATTTCTTTACTCTAGAAAACATTTAGATTGAGTTTCATAGATCATTTGCTCTCTGACTTTGATATTCTCGTGTTCAGGCAACCCTGTCCCTGGATGTCCCATTAAGGGAAAGGTTTTCTCAAAAAACGTTTGCCATGGAGGTTGGAGGACATTTTTCTAAACAGGAGAGAGTAAGGCGAGAAGGAAGTTTCATGTTCTAATGAGATCTTCAGTTTTCTCTGGACTATTTGAATTTGTGTAGTTCTATTTCTACCTTTTTTGTCAAAATGAATGTTATTTGTTGTTGTAGCTTAGATTTATTTTCCAACCACATGTATTTAAGGACTGTTAAAATGCTCCTCCAAAAAGGCATGTTTGCAGCATGCCAGGGCAGATTTCCTTTCAGAATACAAAGGACCACAGCAGTGGTGATCGCTGCTGTAAAATACAAATGAAATTGTGTGCTATTGTTAAGCTGTAGATTCTTTATCAAATTATTTGATAACAAGATACCATCTATTAAGCCTTATAGTCTTGAAATTTAGTTATTACTGACATACGATTTAAATGCAAGATTTTGCTAATACTATATAATATCTCAATTCAAATGGTTTTAATGAATTCATTAAATTAATATGTTCATAATAAGGCACGTTGTAAGACTGGTAAGAACTGTTGTGATAATGTAAGAGATCTATTTAAAAAAACCCCAGCATAACAAGTCTTTCCTAAATAAACTTTGACTTTTTTTTCCTGTAATTTTCTGAGTTGTAGACGATTTAGCTAACATTTAGAATGGGCTGGAGGAGAAACTGTACTGATTTTGATTTTCTAATTCTTTTCCTATTGGTTTTGTAGGCCTTCATGTACGATTAAGCAAGACTGGGACCATTTCAAGATTACATGAGTTTGTTTCTCCTGTAAGATTTTTCTTTCCTTTTCTTCTCCCTCCTCCTCCCCACTTCCAAATACTTCTAATGATTAATACTGTGGTAAAGAAAAAACCCTCAGATTCTGTCCTGTAACTCTTATGGCATGCACACAAGTTATTTTGCAGCTGACAATGTGTCTTTGTTCATTAGTAGTTAGGCTTTTAAAATCACTGACTGACTCTTGCTTATTTTATTTTTATTTCTAGGAAGAATTTCAAGTGGAGCTGCTGATAGAATATCCTTTGCGATGTCTTGTCTTGGTTGCTCAGGTTGCTGCAGAGATGTGGAGAAGGAATGGGCTCTCCCTGATAAGCCAGGTACAATCTACACAATATTCAGTACTGAGTAGGTCCTACTGGTGAATGCAAGTGTTCCTCAGTAATGCTCCCAGTGGTGGTTTCATCCAGTTCAGAACGAGGTCATGGGGGGTCACTTCTATACTAATAGAAGAGTTTCTCAGTGGAAATTTAGATGACTTGGGTTTGTTTCCAGCTTCATCAATGGCTTTCCTCCCCATATTAGATAAGTATTTTAATCTCTTATGACTGTTTCTATTTTGGTTGCAAGAGTAAAGGAAGAGACTGCCTTTAAGTACTTGTATTTTGCCTGCTTTGGCTTCACTTTTTTTTTTTATGTATTTCTTTGGCAGCAGACATTCTTTGTGTTTATCTTTCACAGGACCCTTTGGTGATATCAAAATAAATATTGGTAGCCCCCTGTAGAGTAGTCCTTCTGAGAACTGGGGAGGGAGAAGGAGGATGTTTTGATTTTAATCAGTAGCAGCAATTATAATTATGTTGTCTTAGAAGGGGGTCTGAAAAAGTACAGCATGAGCTTTCCCTGGATGGGTGAAAAGATGTTTTTCAATTTCATCAAAGTACATGTCTGTTTGAAAGAAACACAGGACTTTCCAGTGTTTTATAATTTAAAAAAGCCTCAGACATTAACTGGTGCATGTTTGGTAGTGCATTCCTTTTTCTGCTTAAAATTTGTTTTCCTGTTTCTCAGGTATTCTATTATCAAGATGTTAAATGCAGAGAAGAGATGTATGATAAAGACATCATCATGCTCCAGGTATAGTCACTGCTTGCTTGACTCAAACTCTTCATGGCTTTTCTTTTAATTTTAATTAAATATGTATAATTATATTTTTTCCTTGGTAAAAGAGTATTTTTCATAATAAATGAAGAACTGTGATGGTAACTGGTGTTCATATGAGTTTGGGCTTTTTGATAGATAGGTGCATCTCTTATGGATCCAAACCAGTTTCTCCTGCTGATACTGCAGAGATATGAGCTTGCTGATGCTTTCAAAAGGATCAAGCCCACCAAAGATCAAGTAAGTGGCAAGTATTTCTGAGGACTGATTTCTTTGCTTTGAGTGTATGGAGCACTAATACAAAATGCTGGCTACTGTTGATTTTTATGACCACACTGAAAGTCGGTCAACACAGGACCTAGTGGGTAGATAAATGATTTTGTATTTGGCATTTGGAGAGGCTTACTCAAAATTAGCAAACAGGTTTTGCCCTCCTTGACCTTTATTTCACAGGGCATCTTTCAAAATCCACATAAATGACTTTTCCGTAGAATTCCTGTGTCTCAAGTAATTTTACGTGTTCTTATTTTGTCTGGGAGTTTCTTGGATTTTTGTGCTACTTATTGAGGCCTGAACTTCCATATAACACCTCATTCTAGATATATTTTTAGCTCTTGTTTCTTTTCCTGTTTGAATCTTGCACTTCAATTGCAGAATAAAGTCTCTTCTACAAGTACAGGCATTTTTTCCAGCTTGTTAGATTGGATGTTTCTTCTTACTATACAGTGCTTCAGTGAAGTGATACATCTGAATGTTGAGCTCAGAGTCATTTAATGTATTTTTCCTTCCTTTTTCTCTATTTTTTTTAACTAATTTCTCTAATTCTTGTAGGATTTGATCAAACAATGTAATGTGTTAATAGAAGAGATGCTACAGATTCTAATCTATGTTGTGGGTAAGTTTCATTTCTCTTTGTTGTTGTAGTAATGGATTATTACAGGCTTAATAACTTTAACATAGATGGTATGGGAAGACTACTGGAGAATTCCTATTTTAAATAGATGGTTTAGTAACTCAAGTATTTGTCAGCTGGGAGCAATAAGGATTGCATAGTATTAGATATCTTCATAATTGACTATTAAAGTAGAATATGAAGAGAAACTCAGTCTCAGTCCATTTTGTTAGGAAGCCAGACTAAAAGGCACTTTTCCTCTCAGACACTTAGGTTTCTGGCAAATGCAAACTTAGACTATGAAACATCTTAGCAGTAGCTTTACTTCTGTGCAAAATTCAGAATTGCTTTATAACTGTCATATTTGCCTTCCTTCTCCTTTGGTTCACTCTGGTAGGGGAAAGATATGTGCCTGGAGTGAGTAATGTGGCCAAAGAAGATGTTATCATGAGGGAAATCATTCATCTCTTATGTATTGAGCCAATGGCTCACAGTGCAATTACCAAGTCCTTGCCTGAAAATGTGAGTCCTGGTTTATTTACTTTTCTCCTCAATTTACTTTTTCTTAAGTCTTTCTCTTCTTTAGCTTCCATGTCCTTATATGGAAGTGTTTTATTTCTGATATAAAGCTCAAATGTTGGTTTTAGAATTACAATATAGCATGACAAAGGGGCTTACACACCTTACTGATGTAAAGGTAAATGTCATGGATTCAAGTATGGTCTAATCTGAAAAGCCTTGTGAAGGGGTTGTGCTTTTTGATGAAGAGGAGAAAGGTTTGGGAATATTCAGCTGTACTTCTCCAACATTCAAAAAGAAAAATTTAAAAATTATTTTATCTTTTGGCCCTTTAAGACCCTGCAGCTGGATTCCATTCTGCCTTGTGTACCATTAATAAATCCGACTGTGTAAATTTTGGTCACTTAATCCTAGGCAGGTCCATTGGAAATCAAGTGTTGTACAGGTCTATTTGAAAGCACGGGTTTCCTTGCCATTCTATTCCAATTTAAAATTCAAGCAAAGGAGAGTGATGTGGATTAGAAGCTATCGCATGGGCAAGTTTTCAGGGCTGGCAATCAGTGCAAAAAACCCTTCAGTTTTATTGTAAATTAAATAGCTTGGAATATTATCAGAAACCAATAATGGATGATCCACATTCAGTGGGTCAAGAGGCTGAAACTCTGATTTTCCGTCCACTGGGGTTGGGTACTGCACTGCTTTGTTCCCTGAGATGAGCTGTGTTATAAATAAAATTTTACAAGATTAAATGAAAGTATTATCTGTCTTTGGTGCTTCCTTGTAACTTGTCTGTTATGAATATCTGCTTTCTGAATAACAGTGGGCAAAATATATTAATTCATTAATAAACCAAAAATCTGTACGTCTATTTTTGTTACACCTAGCATAAGACTGAAGATATTTGAGTCATTGTGTATTTATCCCAAACTAAATTTTTTACCAGGAGAACAATGA
Organism: Nestor notabilis; assembly: GCF_000696875.1. NCBI lineage: Eukaryota > Metazoa > Chordata > Aves > Psittaciformes > Psittacidae > Nestor > Nestor notabilis. Next base: position 54,141 of record NW_009916824.1, on the reverse strand, counting down.
AACTGGCTTGGAGAACGTAATTGATAAAGTGGCTACATTTAAGTAAGTTCTTGATACTTGTTTTGTAAGTAGCTTGAATGTGAAATGAGATCTCTTGGATTATATGGATTAAACACACTGCGCTGCACAGTCTCAGCTAATACTTTGCTGTCTTGGAATATACTTTTAGATACAAATAGGAAAGAAAAGTATATGGAATATCCAAAGCTGCAGCATTTCTCCTTTTGCCTCCTCTTCAAATTCAGTTTGAGGGGTCTCAGATGTTTAGTAATCTCAGATCCTGATGGGAGATGCTTTGGAAGTTCATTATATTTCAAAGATGGTTGGGAGCATTAACAATTCATTGTACCTTTGACGATCACCAAGTAATTATTGGTTTAGGTGTTATTTAGTGGCTAACTTGCTGTAGCTTTCAGGTGGGAGGTAATTTTATTTAACATATAAGTAAATGCAAATATAGAACAATCAATTGAGCAGTTAAGGAAAAGCTAGCTGAAATGTATGCTATTTTAAACACAAAAATGTCTTGTAATTTTACTTGTATTAGTATACCTTATTTTAAATTTCATGAGTCTTGCTTATGTTTAATCAAGGGCAACTATAGGTGTAACTAGGAATTTTGCTATGGGAATTACCGGGAAGATTCAAAAAATGTCACTGGCTGGAAAGTAGTTGTTCATATTACTTGTTTTGTACCTTGGTTAAAGAAAGTAATGAATTTCATACAACAACATCTGATGTCTGAAATTCTAAGCCATAAAGTTAAAAAGAATTTACCTGTCAGAGGCCTGATAGGTAAATTGTGTTCCTACTTTGTTGACATTCAGATTGGTGCTGAACATACATATTAATATGTACATTATGAAATATTTCTCTGTAAGGAAACCAGGTGTGTCTGGCCATGGAGTTTATGAACTGAAAGATGAATGCTTGAAGGAGTTCAATATGTTCTTTTATCATTATACTAAGACCCAGCACAGCAAGGTAAGCACTGTAAGATTCACTCTCAAAGGCTGAAAAATAGTACATGCTTGTCAATATTTAAAGATTGTTGCTGAATCAAAGGAATTAATGGAATCTGAAGAAATTGATTCAGTGAAGAGTATATGTAGTATATATATATTCAGTGAAGAGTAACTTCAAAACTAAACTTCTAATGAAGATTGTTAATACAAATTGATGTGGTATGGTTTGTGTTAGTGTTTTCCCTATGGTGATTTCTGTATTAACTATGCTAATGCTAAGCACAAAATATCAGAATTATCTTTGAACTGGAAATGGCCAAACTTTGCTTTCATAACTCTTACTGAAGAAGCAAGTATGTCCATTTATTTATCTCTACTACAAATTGAAATGCAAAATGCGTATAGTTAAGCAAATGTCAGACAAGATTCTAGTTACATGACCAAGTATTGACTATATATCTTGCCACATTTCAAGTTTAGAGTTTCCTTATTGTTTCATTGTGTACTTCTGTAGAGATGCTGATATAACACCACTACTTCTTCTGCAGGCTGAACATACACAAAAGAAAAGAAGAAAACAAGAAAACAGAGATGAAGGTAAAAATTTGAATCTGATGGCTCAACAAATGTGATAATTCAGTAGTGTATGTAGTGCATATAAAGTGAGTTCTGGGGGATATGTCTTGTGCTCTCTACTTCTAACCTGCAGTCTTTGAGAAACCAATTTGTTAATATATTTGTTCATCTCTGCTTTCCAGCATTGCCACCACCTCCTCCTCCAGACTTCAGTCCTGCATTCAGCAACGTGGTGAGGATTCTGAACTGTGACGTTATGATGCACATACTGCGGACCATTCTTCAGAGAGCAGTAGAACTAGAAACCCACCTGTGGACTGAAGCTATGATCCAAATGGTATGGCTAGCATTAGTCTTCTTCCTGTGATCATTCCTGTGTGGAGCATGTTAACTGCATATAAGATCAAAATGTGTAAAGATAAACTTCAGTTTTGAATGATAAAAACTTACTTTTTGTCCCCAAACCTGTTTTTATAAATCTTACTGACAAAGGAAATATTTCTACTTATTTATCTCCGCTGTAAAATAAAGATGTGAAACATAATAGTATTAAATTTGGAATACTCTTCAGTTTTCTGGTTTGCTTCCCCCCTGTGTTGCCTCATCACTGAAACTGTTTCAATACGTAATTCTCCTTGCCACATCTTTTTCTTGAAACTTCATGTGCAAATAAGTCATCTTAAAGAAATTGTAGTTACTTCATCTTGTAAGCTGCAAAATCTCCAAATACATAAATGTCTTTGGGGCCTCAGTCATGAAATAATATGATTTTGTAAGTACTTACAGTGATTTAATGCCTTTCTAAAAAAAAAAAAAAAAGTAATTACTGATATTATTGAAGTTGGGGGTTTGTTTGGTTTTAAATATTTATAGGATCAGGACCTGGATTTACAGACTGGTTGAATTTTTGTTAATTAGAGTGCATAGATTATTTAATGCCTCACCAGCTAATCTTTGGATTATGGAATTAACCAAACATTCATAGATTTATATCACCAAAATGACAAGATTCATATGCTACTAATGTAAAGTGTATGTAACTGTTGATTTTAATGCAAATAATACAGAATCATAGACTAGTTACGGTTGGAAAGGGCCTTAAGATCATCTAGTTCCAACCCCCCTGCTGTGGGCAGGGATACCTCACACTAGACCATAGACCATGTTGCCCACGGCTCTGTCCAGCCTGGCCTTGAACAGGGATGGAGCATTTACCACTTTTCTGGGCAACCTGTTCGCAGTGCCTCACCACTCTCACTGTAAAGAACTACTCCTTTATATCTAACCTGAACTTCTTCCCTGTTTAAGTTTAAACCCTTTCTCCCTTGTCCTATTGCTACAGTCCCTGATGAAGAGTCCCTCTCCTTGTTAGCCCCCTTCAGATACTGGAAGGCTGCTATGAGGTCTCCATGCAGCCTTCTCTTCTCCAGGCTGAACATCCCCAGCTTTCTCAGCTTGTCTTCATATGAGAGGTGCTTCAGCCTCCTTATCATCCTTGTGGCCCTTCTCTGGACTAGCTCCAGAAGTTCCGTGTCCTTCTTACATTGAGGACACCAGAACTGCACACAATATTCCAATTGGGGTCTCATGAGAGAGAGCAGAGGGGCAGGAAAATGCAGGATAACTCTATTGTGCATTATTATTTTACTTTCCAGGTGTAATCTCTGCACTTTTTCTCATTTCTGTTTTATCATGGACACAATCAGCATATAGTATATAAACATCCTTATTTTATATGCCAGTTTGAGATTTACTATTTTTCTCCTTTTTCAGGTGCTTCATCTGCTTTCTTTAGGGTTACTAGAAGAGAAACAGCAGTTACAGAAGTCTCCAGAAGAAGAAGTAACCTTTGATTTTTATCACAAAGCAACACGTATGTTTCCTTTTCTTCAAAAGGGCAAAGTAAATTAGGCTAATTTGATTTTATAAGCATGAAAATAAACTAGAAGAAAGTATTCAGTAATTTTAGTCAGAAAGGGTTTACTTTTTGCTATAGAATTAAAAACCGCTGAAAGATTTGTTTATTTATTAATTTTAATAATCAAGAAACCATGTTTGGACTAGCTTCCTTTGTTCCCAACTGCCAGATATGTTGAAGAGATGTGCATCTTTTTGAAAGAAATAGAAAAGTAATTCTAGTGTTATGTTAGATAACTGCAAATAGTTCTGCTTTTCAACAATATTACTGACATGGAAACTAAGAACTCTTTGAAAAATGACAGTGGATTTAAGTGAACTACCTCCATATTTTGTACTCCTGAACTGTGTAATTATTGATTTATCTGCAAGTTAAAGTCTTTTACTATGGTAGTGGTAACAGAAGCAAAACTTAGTGGCTATGAAGTGTGCTTTTTTCTTTTTCTTTACTTTTCCAAATTCCTACCGAACACTTCCTAATCTTACATTCAAGATTAGTGAGTGGGAGTTTGAGTCTACATTTTCTAGATAATCTTCAATCTTACCTAGAGTTTCTGCTTCACTGTGTAAGGATAAATTAAAAAAAAAATAATAATCTATTATCAAGCTAAACATAATTGACATTTGAGAGATGAAACAGAGATAAGAGTTGTGAAGTAAAACCACAGAATTGTAGAATTGTTTAGGTTGGAAAAGACACTTGTAAGATGGAGTACAACCATTAACCTAGCGCTGCCAAGTCTACCACTAAGCTGTGTCCCTAAGTACCACGTCTGCATGTCTCTTAAATACCTCCTACATACTAAATTCATGCTGAACTGCCTTTATTTAGCTTTTAAAAAGTGTTGTGTAAAGAGGTATCACTGAGTTTGAAAAACACTCCGCTTTCACTTTTTTTTATTACTGAACAAGGGAGAAATACTGTCATCACACTGAACATATTTCTGTTTTAGAAGCTTCATGTCAGCTATAGGAGTACACTAAAAGAGAAACGTTAGAGAATTCTTTGTCAACTTTAGTTCTGCATAACTAGAAAAAACAAAGCCCCATTTATACATAAGGGATGCGAAAACAATCAGTATTTTTGTAGGAAAACTTACTGATACGTGATTAAAAATAAATATTGGTTTTTTGTAATTTGTCTCACTTCTAAAAATGTGCAAATTAATTTCAAATGGAAAGCAATGCAAAAAAGATGTAACTGAAGAGAATGTCTCCATTTTAAAGCATGCTTTGTGCTTGTGGCCTAGAATGTTACGAGCTTTTACCAATGTGTGAGGAAGTAAATAATCACTGTAATTATATATATATCTTTTTTAAAAATAGAAATAAGCTTGTACACACTAAGCTGTTAGCAAACTTAAGCTATAAGAGCTTTACTGCCTCTCATTGAAGCAAAAGGCAGTTCTGGTTTTGTCTGTATTTCTGCTCTTGGCACTTGCAAAAATTGTTGATCTACAAGCGGAAAAGGTCATTTAACCAGACTAAACAGATGAAATTAAAACAGAAATGTAACTACACAGGTTTTGTTCACGTTTGTGTGTTATAGTTAGCAATATTTTAAGACATGCACATTATTGTAAATAGATTAAAACGTTGATGGGGTTTTTTTTTTTCCTCTGAAGACCCATGCTTTTCTATTGTTTTCACCTTTGTAAAGGAATGGGAAGCTCGGCCTTGAATGCTGTGAGTGTGTTAACGCTTCTGGAAAGATTAAAAAGAGTTCCTCAGTTAGAGGCTCAGAAGGACACAGTCAATTGGATACTGCAGGTACAGAAGGGGGAGATAAGTATGATCTGAATTTAGTAATATAAAACGCTTTTATGAAGGATGTTATGATTCCTGCATATAACCCAGTGTTTACAGCTGCAATGATTTCTTGAGAAGCTTAATCTGTTGGAACATATCCCCTTCCATGTCACCCAGACAAGATTGTTTCTTGAATACTGCATTAACACTTGTAAGTCATTGTACTTGCTATTGTTACTTAAAAGTATTAGGTCATTTTTTGCTTAGATAACTCATTCCAGTAATTATGTTTTTATACATAAACTTTATTCCTCATATTTCTGTTGCAAAATAACAGCAAGTGGTAAATAAAAATTTACTTGGGAAAGCATATTTCAGGCTGCCTTTATTAAGACTTGAGATACATGAATCTGACTAATGGCCACACCGTACATTTGACCTGTGGAATTTTTCCATCCAGCTCCCTACCCATTACCCAGTAAGAGACAGGAAAAACTGCTAGAGCTGTGACACCTTCTCTAATGTAGGAGACTTCTGCTTAGCAGGACTACTACTATCCTGTTCCATTTTGGGCTGCTTGGTTTAGGTGACTTCTTGGTTTAAGAGGCAAACAGAATTCAGTGCTCTTGAAAAAGAGATTAAGAATCCATACCAGGGTTCCAAAACTATCCTCAGCTACTAAAATTGGACTGTCCTGCCTATTAGGGGGGGCAGGTTTGAAAGATTATTTTTTTTTTTCTCTTTTGGGAAGTTACTCTTCTAAAATTCTAAGGGCAAAAGTAAAAATGTACTTTAAAAAGTATATTTAACTTTTTTAATCATATATATAGTAAATGTGAAATATTTAATATTATCAAAACTTCAAGATGCTTATTAACGTAAGGATAGCTTGAGAAAGTAGTAAATTAAAATTGAAAGCTTAGGTTTAACTAACTGGGCGTACACTGGAAAGTTTTCTGTTCCAGATGTATATGGTTTTGCATGATTTTAGTGACTTATTTCTGTGGGATGATCCATGTCTCACCTGAAATAAGCTAGCAGTCTGTCCATTCTTCTTATGTGTAGATGCTTTAGTTGCTTAGCAGTATTAGTGCTGGAAGACCGGAAAACTTAGAAGAATGTTACTTTCCTTCATACAGAGCTGTGCTTGTCAGGTTTAGGATAGACAGCAGTGTTACAGGAGTACACATATTGTCTCAGTTAGATGGTTTTGTTATTTAGGTGTATGGCAGTTGGTTTCATCCACATAAAAATCTGAAAATCATGTGAAAGTAAATATCTTTATTCCTGTCTATGTTATAATAAGAGCTAAGTTGCATTTTAGTTTTGACAAGCTAAGTTGCAATTTAGTTTTGACATTTACGTCTCTATTCCTAGATGTTTGACACAGTGAAAAGATTGAGAGAAAAATCCAGTTTGACAACAGTAGCAGCTACATCAGGATCAGAAGCTACAAAAGGTGATGAGGTAATAATAAAAGAAAAAGTTCAGTGGAAGCTTTGTATTTAAGATTTTGAATAACTGTTTTCAAAAAGGTGCTTAAATTTTTACTTAAGATGATATTTAAAAAAATATTAATTTCTGATATTGCCTATGCATAGGATCTAGGTTCCAAGATCAATACTTTAAATAAATTCCTGGTAAGCATGTTTCATGGAATTATCAGCAGCTAGTGTGGTTTTTTTTGTACTTCCAAGTAAAGTGATACAACTGAGGGGGGTGATTAAGTAGTTAGTGTTGATTTCTTATCTTTATGGTTTGACCACTTTTCTATTATGTTGTCACTGTGTGATATTTAGAAATACAAATCCACTTAAAATGATGTCTTGTAATTTATGTGACCTACCAAGAGACTAATCTGCTTTACCTTGATCGTATAAAGACATAAGGCTTAGGTGATTATTCTGTCTGCGTATCAGTCTGTATGCCCTGCCCTCAAAATAACTTTTGAATCCAGTGGTCAACTGATGCAGGGAAATGGAGATTTCAAAGATTATTGCAGTCCCATGAGCAGTGGCCTTGGGGTTTTTTTGTGGGTTTATCTTTTATTTTTTTAAATCAGCAGCTGAATAGAAAAGAAGAATCCAATCCAAAGTAGACAGGCCAGTTTGCTCTTACACGTTATGTTTGGCAACAGCTCGCTGGCAAACAATCTCTTGGCTAGTTATTGTATGTGTAGCTCTAAACTTACCACAGCATATGCTGTGCTCCTCTTTGGAGAAAGGTGTCATATGATACCTGGTAAGGTAAGGGAACAAAAAGCAAAAGTCAGTTAAAAAATGAGACTGTCACAGTTTCACTACTTGTGGAGAAATTTGTTGTATTTCCTCAAAAAGCAATGGTACTGTGAATGGAAGCAATGTATATAATGTTGAATTTGTGCCTTATGTAATTGAATATGAGGAGTTAGGCTCTATATTTTAATTCTTACCTGTGTTTTTTTAATTCTACATTTCCAAAGTATAGAAATATTTTTTAGATTTTGAAAACATTATAGATGAGGAAATATACTGGGAGAAGAATAGTTTTCCGAACTATAATAAAGAACTGGGGCAAGTACAATCCTCAGATGCATAAAATGCTGCCAGAAAAATGCAGGAACAGTGTGTTTGCTGTGTCATTCATAGACAGTTCAAGATAAAATGTTCTTGAATTCCTGTAAGGGAAATACGGGTTACTCAGTAGGGATTTCACTTATGGGGAGAATAACAGACCTCTGGTGGAGTCTTGTGATGTTCACCTCACTAAAGTTTCTTAAGACCAGACAATTAAAATGGATCAGGTATTATTGATCTTGTCTTTGGGCAAGGGGCTGTACTAGTGGCCTTTTGTAGACCCCTCAAAATCTCTTTTTTTTTTTTTTTTTTTTTCTGATGAGGTTAATGAAACTAGTGAACATCGAAGAGTTCAGTTTTACATTTTTCAGATAGCAGTTAACTTTTTATTTCTTATCAGTAAAGTGTTGTCAGTAGTTAGAATGCATGAAGTTGGGCAAAGATGCTTTTAATTTTCTGATGTTCTCTGTTGCCTGTGATTTCTTTATTCTCTTTTATTATAAGACACAGAGCACTCAGGATAAAGAGAAAGCGGAGCGGAAGAGAAAGGCAGAAGCAGCTAGGTTGCACCGTCAGAAGATAATGGCTCAGATGTCTGCACTACAGAGGAATTTCATTGAAACCCATAAGCTGCTGTACGAGAACACACTGGAGGCACAGGGGAAAGAAGATGCTATTATGGAGGAAGAAAGGTAATTAAAAACAGATATCCAGAGTTCTGGCAGGAATTGTTCATTACCTGCTATGTAAGTTCATTATGCTACATAAAGATGTTGAAAGTACATTGAAGGGACAGGCTTGCAGACTATCATGTGTATGTTCACTTTGTAGAGCAGCATAAGAGGAACAATAAGCAAATTAATTATTTCTTCAAAAGGTGGATAATTTATATTGCTTAACATTTGGAAAAAAAAAAGTCATTAGAAAGCTGCTGAGTTGACAACACTGTAATTTCAGAGGTATTGTCCTAATGTCTAACTTATATGAAAATTTAAGTATTTAATTTGGAAAGAATCTGAAAGCTAATATGCCTTAAGGTTAAGTTGCAATGAAGAAAATTCTTCGTGTAGCTCAAGTTGCTGATATTTCTATTCGTTAGTTTCCACAATTTAATTGCATTCTGGAGACGTTTGGTTTATATTGGCTATAATATTGTTGATATTGATTGCTCTTGTTCTAGAGCTGCTTCAACAATATTGTATACTTAGTACAACTCACAATTTTGATCTAACTTGGGCTGCACAAGAATAAGCAGGAAAATAGGAACATCTTCTGGAAAAAAAAGTAAAGATCACTTCTGTGTTCTTTGATCTGTATTAAATTGTGTTCTATAAATCATTGTTAAACTCTGGAATAAGGAATAATTAAGAAATACATGGAAGCTTATTGGATCACAAAGTATTGAATTAAGGTATTGGCATTCATCTTCATTATGCTTTCTTTAAGAATGGGAAACAATTTCAATTTGTCTGTAAGATTAAAGATGTTTAATCCAATCTACCTTAAATACAGCTTTCTGAGTTTCCTGCTGTTTGACTCCATTCCATTGTGTTATTCCATGTTAGCTGGCTTCCACTTTTTTTACAGAGGATTGCATTTTAGTGAGGATTGAGATGTTTCTTCATTTTTTGGTCATCATTTGGTTTTCTAAAGCACTTTGGTATAAAACCAGAAATGATGGAAGCATATGACATTGTTAGATGCCTGGAAGAATAAGTTTATTTAGAAAAAAGCCATCTGATTATTTTATATCTGTGTCACTTATGATCTTACAGCATGTCTTCAGCAATTGATTACTCCAAAATTGCTTTGGGTCCCAAACGAGGTCCATCTGTTGCTGAGAAAGAAGTTCTGACCTGTATTCTTTGTCAGGAGGAGCAGGAAGTGAAGTTAGAAAGTGCTGCCATGGTATTATCTGCCTGTGTCCAGAAATCAACTGCCTTAACTCAGAATAGGAGCAGAATTATTGAACTCTCAGGAGGTACGTGAGCTTTCTTCTTTTAGACCACAGGCAGTTCTGTACCTAGAGCGTGTACACCTCTTGAACCTAATTAAACTCTGTATTCAGTCACATTGCTTAAATGGCTTACCCTACTTAGTGAGAAGAAAGTGAAAATTTTTAAATTGTTCTAAAATCCATACTGTAAACCTCAAAAATGGGAAGTATATGAAGATTTTGATTTGTTCCTGGGAAATAATACAAACACGAGAGTTAGAATTGCATAATGGCATATTGGTAGCAGGAAACACAGAGACCAATGAGAACTTATTTTGTAAGTAACAGTTGCTTAAACACGAGAGAGATTTTGATCAGTTACTTGAGGGAAAGAAAGAAAAGAGAAAAACTTAAGTACTCGCTATCTTTTTGAAAAGGAAAATTATTAATCATTGAAGATCAGATGCTTGATGGCTGTTAACTATAGAGAAATCCAGTCCAGAACAGGGTAAGAGAAGTTGAAATAATATTTAGCTTAAGAAGGACAAACAAGTATTTGTCTTTAAAATAAACAAACAAAAACCAAACAAACAAAACCCCCAAACCTAAAACCCAACAAAAAGTGAAATGAGAATGTAATTCGGGTGATAGTAATTATTAGTAGTTCATAAGACAATATGAAAAATAAAGACAAGACTGTAAAGCATAAGAAATGTCAAGAATGGGTTTGTCAAGAAAGGAACTTAGCAAGCCACCTGCATAACTGGTTTTGTAGGTGAGGACAAGGTTAGTTAATTTATTTTCATGTTTATTAGAACTTTTGGCTGTGTCCTACTCAATACATAGCATATAGTTTTACCAAGTTGATTCACTTAGTAAGATGCTTTGTGTTTCCTCCTCTGTATCATTAACAAATCCTGAATCATCGTAGACCCAGGACAGACTCCTACAGAATCCTGTTTGATCCATTTTTCTTTTTAACAGTGAACTACTGATAATGGCAATTTTGAGTCAGCCATATAGAATTTTTATCTAGGCCATGTACTAATTGCATCCTTTTTCTTTACCCCCCCCCACCTGCGCCCCCTTCTGTGCTACTCGGAAGTACACATTAAGTTCTATGCTCTTGTAGTCAGATACTTGTAAGCTTTCTGCAGTGACATGTTGGGCTACTGAAAAAAGGTGGGAATGAAGTTCCTTTTCCTAAAGCCACTTCTGGGTATTATTTATAGGACTTACTCTCTACTGCATGGCCCTCTGCAGCTCATCAGGTAGAAGCAGGCCTGTAACAGATTTTCTTTGAAGATCCAGTAAGTGGAAAAGGTTTTTTCCCAAAGCAGAAGTGCAGATAGCGGCAAATTAGTGTTATACCAAGGTTCGCTTTCTTCTTTCAGTCTCCATTTGACTTAAAGTTGCTTCAGCTGCTGTGAAATAGAATTCTATGTTCAGTGCAATTTGGGTGCTAGGTTTCTAGGTACACCATTACATTTTCATAACATTTTTGCTGTTAAAAATTATACAAGAATAGTAAAAGATAGACTTGAGTTCGTTATTTGGCAGTGCTGTACATGTAAGTGCTTTGAAAATATATGGGGCTAGTTGGAAAAAAGACTAATTTTCCTTTCCCTTAGTAGTTTCATTTTCTTTCAGTTAAATATACAATAACAAATACGTTAAAAACTTCAGTGATAGCAAATCCAACCACAGAGCTACTGCAGTACTGAAGAATCATTTTCTTTACTTCTCTCTTTTAACCAATTTACTATTACTTTTGGACTCTTTGATCTTTTTCTTCCTCATTAGTGGAAAGCCTTCAGTAGTTTAAGTGGGCTCTGTCTTGTGATTACTTTGCTGAAGTATTGGTGTGGAAAAGCCAGCCAAATGGGATTGTAATGTGACTGTGCAAACTGAGAAAACAAAATCTGAAGGTTTGTTTTCTACGCACACTGTTGTTTGTTTCTGTTCATACTGATGGGAAGTTATGTTATTGTGCTGTCAGTAATTTCTTTCTGCTGTGTTTCCAGATACATTAGATCCTCTCTTCATGCACCCTGACTTACCTTGTGGGACCCACACAGGAAGCTGTGGTCATGTGATGCACGCAGCCTGCTGGCAGAAGTAAGGATGGGTTTTAGCAGCTTTTTAATGTGTTGTCATTTTGGGGTTTTCTGTTTAATCTATCTTCCAGAACATCTAAGTGCACACTGAAAACACAGGGGGAATGGCTTTAAACTGAAAAAGGGTAAATTCAGATTAGATATTAGGAAGAAATTCTTCCCTGTGAGGGTGCTGAGGCGCTGGCACAGGATGCCCAGAGAAGCTGTGGCTGCCCCATCCCTGGCAGTGTTCAAGGCCAGGTTGGACACAGGGGCTTGAAGCAACCTGCTCTAGTGGAAGGTGTCCCTGCTCATGGCAGAGGTGTTGGAACTGGATGATCTTTAAGGTCCCTTCCGACCCAAACCATTCTATGATTATCAACAGATAAAGAAAGTTGGGTCATATGATTGAGAGCTACTTAATATTGTTGTATGATATACACAGTCTCTTGAGGTGGTTGTTTGTACATGTGCTGTTTTAATTTTAAAAAAACTGACTAAACTTTTAGTGCTTAGCATTTACTTTTCTATGTGTGTGTATGTATATTCTCTAAAATAAAACATCGGTATACAACAAATAGGTGCACACACTTACAGTGATACAGAAGTATGTTCCTTGAGTATAATACATCTGCTCTTGGCAGATCCATCTACATCTGCGTAGATCTAAGTAGTGCAACATTGGAGCTCAGTTCCCTTGCTCTTTTTAAGAAAAGATGACTTGCTGTATGGGTAAATGGGATTAAAATGGACAACAGGCTCTTCTCATACGGGATGGCACAGAAGGTTTGAGTATAGTCTTTTATTTATTACATAACAGACATTCTAACTTACTAATACTCCTCCGAACGATGCCTGCCACACCTTTCTGGAGTATCTGCGCAGCCTAAAAATACTGCAAAATACTCTCTAAAACAGTATGAGTTCAAATGAATAGAATATCTTTGTAGTTGCCATGTATGAGGAAGAGGAGTTGCTTGCAAATACAGTGTTTGAATGTGGGAAAAATAAATGTATGGTTTTGTTGATTGTAACAGAATACTTTCCTAAATATTCTGTAATCATTAGAACTTCTGCAGGTGCCCCCACATGCACACTTTCTATTCTTACATAAATGGGATTGTAATTTTTCCCTTGAGATGTATGATTTAAAGCAAAACAAACAAACAAAAAAAACCAACCAAAAAGCCAGAAAAAAACCCCGAAAGCCCCAAAACCAACCAACCAAAAAGCCAACAACCCCCCCCCCCCCCCGAAAGACCCACACCCCCCCCCCCCCCCCGAAACCCAAAAACCAAAACCAAAGAAATTATTATCTTAGTGCAGAAGTTAGATAATTTCCTGTGTCTTTAAGGTCCTACACACCCAGTCTGAACATTAGTACAGATTTTAGTTGGTTGCATCCAGGCAAGATTTGAATGCTGGCTCTTTTTTTTCCTGATAGTACCACTGAGACATTAATAAAATTTGAGGGCTTACTGCATCCACTGAGGGGCCAAAATGATAATGAAACCTGTAACAAATTCATAGTTATTTCTTAGTTTCCTTTTTGAGTTTAAAATAGCTCAAGTGTGTTACTGTAATTTAAATTACCCTCTCTTCCTGTTAAAAGAAGGCAACAGTTTCATTGTCTAGTTATAAGGCTCAGTCATTAGCTGGTTATTCATTTGTGCAATGTTACTAGTAGCTTTTCCTAAAATTGAAGTATGTACAATACCCATTTCAAACTTACTGTAGTGAGTTGCTTATGAGTGATACTAGATACAATGCTTCATTGTATTGAAGATGTATAGAAAATTTAATTTAAGGACTGCTTGTCTGTAAAAGTAGTGAAATTAAAGGGATCCTAAAAGCAAGGAGAAGTTCTGTCATTTTGCATGAGTGTTATACCATGCATTTTTGCATGAGTTTATCTGCTCAAAGGTTTTATTTTATTTTCACATCCAAGCATGTGAAAGAGTTGTAAATCAAAGGAAAAGACTTGCTTGTTGCGTTGGATAGGTATTTGCTAGATAATAACACTTAATTACTTGAACATTTGGTCTCATGTCACATTTGAGCCATTCCACATTCTAGTAATTTCCTTTTCAACGTTGTAGGTACTTTGAAGCCATGCAGCTGAACTTCCGACAACGTCTGCATGTTGAACAGATATTTGACTTGGAGAATGGGGAGTATCTCTGTCCACTTTGCAAATCTCTGTGCAATACTGTGATTCCTATTGTTCCATTGCAGGCTCAGAAAATAAACAGGTAAATTACCAGATTGTATAGCCTTTAATTAAAATGAAAAGTAAAAATTACTTTTGGGCTGGCTGGCTTTTCATATTTTTTGGAAGGAAAACTTGGGCTGACCTTCCTAATCTGTATAGAAGGCTGCATGTTTTCTTGACTGACTGTTTTCTTGACTGTTCAGCCAAATATACTGGTTTGGGCAGATTTTTTTAAGTATTTTTGGATTGGCTGTTCCTTGGAGCTGATATCAAATGAGAGAGTACTTAGATCTAGTATTTAGCCTAACACTTCATTTTGTACTACTCGCTCAAAATTTACAAAGCCAACAGAACTGTGCAAATACGAAGTTAATATGTATTGATCTAAATATGTCTCTGTCTTTAAAGATAAGGTGATTCTTTGAGTGTTAAAGTAAAAACCTGCTTTCTATTTCTGTTTTCAGTGAGGATGCAGAGGCAGTAGCTCAAATTCTGTCACTGGCTAGGTGGCTGGAGATTATCATAGTCAGGATATCAGGCTACAGTGTGAAAAATGCTGAAGGTTTGTTATCTTAATTTTGAAGCTGTTCTGTGGGCTATCTAATACGCCAGTACATGTTTCAACTAATACTGACAGAAAACTTAAAAATACATTTTGTTATCAATCAAGATAGTATCAAATAAAGCTGGGGATAAGTCATGGTCCTTTCTGAGCTGATGTCTTGATTTCACTGTGCCCTCACCGGTTTTCTGGTTTCTGTTAAATTCTTTCCATCTTCCCTGTAGAAGAAAGTTGTGCACTTGGAGAGGGTAGCCACCTACTAACACTCAGAGTTAATTGAACTTTTGTATTGACTCTGATGAAGTAAGAAAAGACAAATTAAACTAAAAAGGCCCAAAAAAAGCATGTACGAGTATTTAGAAAACAGAAGGTACAGAGTATCAACATATTCCTTGCACACATAAAATGCAGGATAGTTCTTTTTCCTCATTAGCAAAACACTACTTTTAATCCTCATATTTCTGGACTATAAATAAGAAAATATTCATTAAGGAGGAGGGTTAGAAGACAATGTGGCTGGTGAGGTTTGTTTAAAATTCTTTTGAAACAATTTTAAAATAAAAAGAAGTCTCTCTTAGACTGCTGTAAAAACAACTGTAAAACTGTAAAAACTGTAAAACCAGCTTCTTCATATTTTAATGTCAATGTAATTTTTTGGTTTTTTTTTTTTTCCTGAAAGGAGAGAAGGAAAATCTTCCAGCTTTCACCAACAAGGGAATAGGGAACTCTGCTTTGGAATTCCATTCCATCCTTAGTTTTGGAGTTCAGTCCTCGTAAGTGTTACAGGAAGTGCTCTCTGCATTATATTAATCTCCTTAAAATAACCTAGGTATACTTCAGGATTTGTATTGAAGGAAGAGCATATGATTTGTTTGGTCTGAATACGGGCTTACTTATACTTTTCCTTAAGCATTCCCTGAGTATCAGATCTAGACAAGCTAGGTGGACCTCTTGGTCAAAGCCAGTCTGGTAGTTCTTACATTCTTGGCACAAAGCTAGGAGTCTGGAATCTTCTAATGCACGATTCCAGTGATTTGGGTTACTTCCTGTGCCTCTAGGCAAATTATTTAATATCTGTCTGCCTTAATTTTCCTGCTGTATGTCTGTTCCAGGGATAGATTACACTTGGTTTTGGATACATTAATGAAATATAGATTACTCAAAGGAATAGGGCTATGGTTGACCAATAGGTAATAAATACTGTTAACAGTGCAGACTGAAATTATCTTGGCTTGCTTTTGCAGAGTGAAATACTCAAGCAGTATCAAGGAGATGCTTATTCTCTTTGCCACCACCATTTATAGAGTTGGACTAAAAGTTGCTCCAAATGAAGCTGATTACCGGATTCCTATGATGACATGGAGCACATGTGCTTTTACCATCCAGTGTATAGGTAAAGCATAATTTGGGTCTATTCCTTCTCATGACTTGAAAATCTTACAACTGTTTGGTCGTATAATTTTATGCAATCTGATTGTATAAATAACATTTCTACATAAATAAGAGCAATATGTAATAGTATAGCAATGTATGTAATTACATATATAATAATGGAATAACAATCTATAATCCAATATAAATAATAGAATGTTTTTGTTAGATGGTAGCTTGTAAGATAAGGTGTGGAACGCAAGCGTTGAGTCTAACCGCAGAGCAGAGAGTGACCATGTTGCACATTACTAATTGTAACATTAAGTATGTTCAGTGAATATCTTCATGCTGCCGAAGTCCATTGAGCTGCAGGCATCTCCTATGCAGCTAAATATCTAAAACCTATTAAATAATACTCCCTCTGTCATTATTTCATTTTGTCTTTATTATCAAAGAATTCTCGTGGAATTTGTAGAAGAAATACGATCTTTTGCATGCTGAAATTGCTGAGCAGTTACCTGGTAGAGAAAAACCCAACCAAACCAACCATCCCAAACATTCTCGGGCATGAATCTCTTTTTGAAGGCAAAATAATTACTATAAAAATGATTGCATTTTTTGGGATAATGTACCTGTTTAGCAGCCAGTTTTATTTACTTTCTGTACTACATACACAAAGAAGTTTGTGTAATAAACATGAAGCTGTCGATAAATCTGTGGTGGCTTCCAGGCAGGGAGAGACACAAGAGATGTAGTCTGAAATGCATGCTGAAGGAATTGAGAATGTAATTGTATACAGCTCCATAAACATGATTTGCCAGGTATACCATTTTTCTTGATGAAGCTCTTGAGGTATAAGTGTCTTGAGGTATAAGTCTACCTTAAATCGATAGTGGACTTGACCCAGCTAGAGTCTCAAAAGTTCAAAAGGTCTTTAGGAGGATTGGGAATATTCTGATAAGGCAGGAATAGTCATGAAAACTGATGGCATCTATTTAGTGTTGGATTTTATCAGAGTTTTCAAGTGGGTTGGGAGAGGACTGCAAGCCACGCAGCTCTATTAACATTAATGCATTTATTGCTGTGCAAATTGTTTTCTTTTGCTATCTAAAGAAAGACCTTGGTGTCTGTCAGGGATGAGTTTGCCAGCAAATGGATAAATGCACAGACTGTTATCACAGATGTGATCTCAAAGGCATATGTCAGAAATAGAAAATTCAGATGCCTCGCCAGGCCAAGATTATAAAACCAGATGGACCACTGTGGCAGTCTGACCTATCCTAGGCCACACCACTTCCATGGATTCATTTTTGTTTACAAATAGAGCAGACTACCATAAAATTATAAAGCAAAACTGCCTAAATAACTTCAAGTATGCTGGTTATGAATAGAGTGCATTAGTATGGGCCTGTAGCAATGCTTCTTAGACAAGGAGCTACCTGTATTAGTGGAGTCTCTAGAGGAGGTTCAAGCTATTATTACCATTTAAGATAATTTTTTTTTAAAGATAATCTCTTATGAGAATAAAGTTGATCTTTTCCAAGAAGTACATATACTAGGAATAAATTAATCTTGGACTAAGTGGATTCTAACAAAAAAGCTATGTTAGTTCCTGTAGAACAAAGCAAATTAATTCTTTCTGTGTTTAATTTTAAGAAAACCTCTTGGAAACAGAGGGCAAGCCTTTATTTGGATCTCTACAAAATAGACAGGTATGGGCAAGAAAGATATGCAATACATGTTCAACAAAAAAGCTTATATATATATATAAAATACATACATACATTAAAAAAACATTTTAACAGTTAACGTCAAGACCATTCTCTGTTGAGGGATAGCCCTCAGCATGTTTAGCTTGATAACATAGAGCATTTTGGAAGAATAATATTTCTACTTATACCTGGAAGTTCGTATTAAATTCACTTAACAATATTAAATTCACTTATCAATATGTTTTCTGGTTGTAGGAGTAGATATGTTTTTACAGCTTTATTTCACTATTATATCTTTCCTTTTTTCCTGTCCAACCATTTTCTCTTGCTCTCTAGCACAGTGGCCTTAAAGCATTAGTGCAGTTTGCAGCTGCTCAGAGAACAACATCACCACAGGTCCTGATTCAGAAGCATCTGGTTCGTCTTCTTGGAGGTATTGTATTGCTTTTTCTCACTACATTTTGTATTGCAGAAGTTTTTATTGCAAAACAGCACACACTTTATTACAGCAGAGAAGCAAAGGTTAGACTACTGACAACAGTGCTAACTTCAATTTCTGCAATGTTGCCTGAAATCATGGAATATTGCTTGAAATAAAGTCACCAGTAGTTCTGTTAACCCAGCTGTTTATCACTGAAGTCCCCCAAAAATCCTCCATCCCAGAGGATTACCCAGGCCTGGTGATACTCAGATCTAGAGTATTTACACATGGCTAACAATCTATTTCTGGCAATGTTCAAAATTCTGTGCTAAACAGGTAGATAAAGCCACAGAACAGGTATTCCTCTCTCCTAATTTTAAGACTTCATCTTTTTACTATTTTCAAAAGGTTGCTTTCAGCCTAGTTTAAGATATTTTTGTCTTGGGATGAGCTAGTTTGAAACGGTTTTCTTACTGATTAGGTTAGCATGGTGGCCTTTGTGAATCCCACTCTGTGACTTGCCTTCTATTTGATAGGATTCTTCCTTGTGGTACAGGCTTTGTATTGGGCTAGGCTGTGAGGCACCTAGTGTTGCATTGCCAAGGTACATTTGTGGACTTCACCCTTAACGCTGTGTGTGCTTTATTAAGAAATAAAGATTTTTATCTCAGAATTTTTAAGATATAGTCATTAAAATTGTCAGCTGGTTGGGCATGTGGAAATAGCCAAACAGATGAACAATCAATTAAACAAGTGGGGAACAGTTAGATACTTCCTGAGTTCAGGGACTTAGACATTTTTAGATGAAACCACAGAAATTATAGAGGCTCTAAAATCAGATTCTGATATTGCAGTTTAATCCAAAAGAGAAAAATACATGTCAAATGCATAATTGCTATCTTTATTTTGTAGTTCTTCTACCAAACTTTAAAGCAGAGGACACTCCATCCCTCTTAGAAGTAGATATGTTCCACGTTTTGGTAAGCAGCTTCATTTTATTCTTCATATTAATACTTCTTTTTAAACATGGATTTTCATGTACTTTATCCTCTAGGCAGCCCAACATTAACTATTCACTTACATGAATCAAATGATTATACACGAAAACTTCATACAAATGATTACATATGGCTGCTATATATGAGTGCTTATTTTTAGTTCTGCTGTTCTAGTTTTCAAGTATTTGCTGGCTCACTTTTAACGAAGTGTTAAATTTCATGCTTGCCATCTCAGTCATCTTTTTATTGCTATTAAACTTCAAAAAAACCCTGAGAAATGCTGCACCCACTCAGCTTGTTTCCTGCACTTTCCCATTGTCTCAATAGGCTTCTCATACCTTCTGATTCCTTCACATTCATTGTCATTACCTTCTGTACTTTTCTTAGCCTCTTCTTTCTGTTCCTAATACAAATCTGTATTACAGTTTCTTCTACTGTTAAAAAAAATCCAACAAAACCCAAAACTGCGTAACAAAAAGGCCAACAAACAAAAAAACCCAAAACCCAAACCCTCCAAAATAAAGCCTGTTTTGCCTGGGTTGCCTTTCTATCTAACACTTGGTCTTGCTTCTCACTTTTTTCCATGTGCTTTGTCTTCTGTTGAAAAACCTCCACAAATTAAGCTTTCTACAAGTTGGACAAGCTTCCTTGGGGTATCTCTCAACTGGCAGTTACAATGGAACTATATCTGAGTTTCCTACATGCTAGAAGAGCACAGATAATATTTTTCAATGTGTTTTTGCTACATTTTGTGAATTAAAACCAGCAAGATAAATTAACATATTTAAATTCACTACAGAAATTAAATATATATATACAGTGATAATATAATTTCTATTACCCATGTAGCTATTACCAAATTTCTGTGACTTTAATATTTGCACCTTCCCTTTCACTGTAGGTGGGAGTTGTGTTATCCTTTCCATCTTTATACTGGGAGGATGCTGTAGACTTGCAACCTTCATCAATTAGTTCAGCCTATAACCACCTCTACCTCTTCCATCTGACAACACTGGCACATATAACACAAATCGTCATCTCTTCAGCAACAGGTAGAGGTGTGTTTGGGTTAGATTATTCTGGCATTTTTACACTATTTCTTAAAAATAACGGATGGCCTCAGTGTCTTCCAGGTATAAACTTCCTCATAATAAATGACAGTGCTAGGTAATAATAACTGTTTCCTAATAAAAAATAAATAGCACTGTTTTCATTTTCAGAGCATTTTGTTGTATCACTTCTTGTGTGCTTAGCTGAAATAAACTGATAGAATTTCACTTTTCTCTGTATTTCATACTGCTGTTGAAAGCTGTCAGTAATGTACAGGCTTCATAGAATCATAGAGTGGTTTGGGTTGGAAAGAACCTTAAGATCATCTAGTTCCTAGATATTACTTTTGTTCACCATGATGAGAATTAAAAAAAGAAGTTATGTAGGACAGTAATTTCAAAAGTTAAAGGGAACTTTTATGTGGGGATGAGCAATGAAGTGGTATTCATGATGATTCTTTATAGCATGCATTTTTAGGAGACCATTTGTGAGGTTAACAAGAGCAAATAGGAAAGAATTAAGCAAAATAAAGTGGAAATACTTTTGTAATGCAATCAAAAAAAAGAAAAAAGATAAATGTGTCACAAATGAAGTGCATTTACTGTGAAATGAATGTTTCTGTGTGCAGAATCCCCTACTGCTCAATCATCGGACAACAGTGAGGAGGCACGATCTGCAGAGTCTTTTTGTAGAGATGTTTGCCAGTACACCAGTGGGTAAGGAGCAGTTCCAGTATAGCATTGTATTTTCTTAGAAAGACTGCAATCCATAGGGATAGACTAGAACAACACAGAAAAAAAGAAACAAATTATTAATTTCATACAGGGAGTTAGCACAATGCCTTGTGCTTTCTTCTTGTAATCCTGAACACTGAGAAAAAAGAATCTCGTGAAAGGAATGCTTTTAGTTAAAATAGCTATATTATGTGGACAACAGAGTAAATTCTTAGTCTAAGGATGAAAAAAATACCTGCATCCGTTCTAGAGAGAAACACAACTAACATTTGTAGCTATTTTTCTTTGCCTTCATTGTTTGGCTTTTTTTAAAGATCTCTCAATCACGGATAGAAGCCAGAAAAAAGGAAATTTTTCTACTATAAAAGGGGCAGAAATGTAATGCTAAACACAGTTGCTTATTTGTTTGAGCATCAATGCCCATCTTTTCAGACTTTTGTTTCTTAATAGGTATAGCTACAAACTCTATAGTACTTCACTATCTATGTGTGAAATAAACTAGAAAATACGGATTCACCTTCTAGAAATTCTGCTTTGATTTATCATCACCAAGGCTAGTTGCAAAGATATGTTCTAGAATCATAGAATAGTTAGGGTTGGAAAGGACCTTAAAATCATCTAGTTCCAACCCCCCTGCCATGAGCAGGGACACCTTGCACTAAACCGTGTCACCCAAGGCTCTGTCAAGCCTGGCCTTGAACACCTCCAGGGTTGCGGCATTCACAACTTCATTGGGCAACCTGTTCCAGTGCCTCACCACCCTCACTGTAAAGAACTTCTTCCTTATATCTAACCTAAACTTCCCCTGCTTGAGTCTGAACCCATTACCCCTTGCCCTACCACTACAGTCCCTAACAAAGAGTCCCTCCCCAACATCCTTATAGGCCCCTTTCAGATACTGGAAGGCTGCTATGAGGTCTCCACGCAGCCTTTTCTTCTCCAGGCTGAACAGCCCCAACTTCCTCAGTCTGTCTATATATGGGAGGTGCTCCAGCCCTCTTATCATCCTCGTGGCCTCCTCTGGACTTGCTCCAACAGCCCCATGTCCTTTTTATGTTGAGGACCCCAGAACTGGACACAATACTCCAAGTGAGGTCTCACGAGAGCAGAGTAAAGGGGCAGGATCACCTCTTTTGACCTGCTGGTCACGCTTCTTTTGATGCAGCCCAGGATGTAGTTGGTTTCTGGGCTGCAAGTGCACGCTGTTTCTCAAGGATTGACCAAGGATTGAACTTACAGACCACTTGTCTGTAAGTTTTAAATCTGCATTTCTAAATATTTAAAATTTGGTATTTAGAAAATAGGACTAACTTTTCTGGGACATAAGCTTAGAATCATAGGTGCTGTGCGTCTTGAAAAATCAGGTCACTGTACTGAGGTGTCTACAGAATTGAATACCAAAGTTTAGGCAACACAGCTCTGCACTCTTTAGTGTGTTCATTTCTGTGCATGCATTGTCATCTTCTAACTCTGACCTATTAAGCAGCACAAATTGCATAATTTTGAAGTGGTCTATGATGTTATAATCTAGCTTTACAGGTCGTTGCTTAGCAGGTCCTGGTCAACATGTGTGTGAATATCCTGTTCACATAAATGAGCATTTAATTAATTGTAAAATTTTTAGAAAACTGGGATACACTAAGTTAAATTTACTATGAAATTTAGACTAAATGCTCATATTGCACAAACTACAAGAATAATTACTGAGATGAGTATCACTCCAGTATTTTTTGTCAAAAATGGGATTAGTATAGCTTTATTTTAAATGCTGAGTGTTACTATTGTGACTTCCATAATGAAGTATAAAGTATTAAACTTTTAATTCTATTGGTTTTGTTATTCCTGAACAATGTATGTTTCCATGTTTGTTTTTCTCATTTTTGAGTGGCATTCAAAACACTGAATGAAAAACTACTCTTTCAAAAAAACTACTGGCTTTCTGTAATAAAAATGACCATTGTCAGAATCAATAGCTCTGTGTGATACTGTATTGCCCAGTTTAAATTAGGCCATCTTGAGTTAACTGGGGATAACGGCTGTGTATTGGCTATTTATGTAAGTTAAGATAATTTGAAGGCTTAATGTAAGTGTTCTACATATCTCACTCCTTAGGCAAAGGGGAAGCTGGAAGTTAGGTGCTGGAGGCTGCGTTTCATGGAATTTGGGGTGCATTAGTGTTGCTTCTACACAGCTGCCTTTCTAGCAATGCTAGCCAAAATGTGAAAGTACTAGAAGGATTTGCACTATGAACTACTGCAGCTATTTCTCATTTGTGTATTGCAGTTGCTTCAGTCAGGATATTCCAGGCTGGCTTGTGTGGGATTGTGTTAAAAAAGGCATCATGCCTTACCTTCGTTCTGCTGCTTTATTTTTTCATTATTTGCTGGGAGTTTCTCCACCAGAGGAACTACTACAAGGTAAATATAGGAAAGCAACTATATCTATATATATTGGCTTTGTTTGCTGTTTTCTTGGAAGAATAGTGTTTTAAAATGCTCACATTAACTGTTAATGCATTAAAGTAAGAGCTGGAAAGAAAAGGAAATACTAGTTTTTATGAAGGGGCAGGCATGAGAAGCTGACTTGTCTTGGTCTTCTTTGCATGGAAAAGTTATGTGCAAATATGTGAGTTATCAATGATTTATTGATAGTAAGTATTTGTGGATACAAAGGTTCTGTGATTTAAGGCTAATTCTAGGGGCTTAGATTATCTCACCTGAGAAGCAGCCTGGAGTGTATTTTGAAAAGCAACAACAACAAAACTTTTTGTGCAATTGCTGATGTTAGTAAATCTTAAAGACAAATCAGCAAAACACACCCAAGTAGAAATAAAACGCGTTATAAAACTTAATCCTCTACTTTGAAGGGTCATAGCGCATTACAGATGCTAAACCCAAACCCAAATATTTTGTCTTTTGTCAAAATGCAGTGAAACAGAATCCTCAACTATTTGGAAAGGAGAACTAAAATTGCTATGAACAACTGAGACAAAATATAGCATGTTAGATTGATTTATATAAACTGTGAACTGAGTTTAAATTTTATTAGGACCTAAGAATCAAAATCTCTGCTTGTTGAGGTATGCTATTGTCCTTACCATTAGTCTGCAACTTTGATTCTATAGGGAGGAGTCTTCCTGGTGAGTCTGCAATGCCATTTTCTCTGGCAGAGCCAACAAATGACCACCCAGCAAACTATTAAATTACCCCAACTTTATGTAGAGTGTTACCACTGACTTGATCATAGCAAAATTTAATATCACTGCAGGCAAAAAAGATGGTGAAAAGCTAAACTGTGGTTAGTACAGAAATCTACTGCACTAACATGCATTACTATGTAATTTTTAAGTTAAGCCTAAAGCATGTCATCAGCTAATACAAATTATTACACCTCTCATTAAGTCAGGGGAATTACATCCAAGCTAGGAGCTATGCTGAAGCTGTAAGATACGTATTGTTTAGTGGAAAAGGGACTTGGAGATTTCTAGTTTTGAGTGAATTATTCAGCAGTGGTGAAACACTTTAACATTTGCTCATGTTTTCTTTTTCTTTTGCAGTTTCTGAAGAAGGGCAATTCAAGGCACTTTGTAGTTACCTCTCTCTACCTACCAATTTGTTCCTGCTCTTCCATGAATACTGGGACACAGTAAATCCGCTGCTTCAAAGGTACTAACTGAGACTGGGCAGGCCACATTTGTGCTGGCCTTATGGGAATTCTGAATCAAATTTTGTTAATAAATGATCAAGCTCAAGTTCATAGTTGATTTCTAAATATGTTTGATGTACTCAGGTATAGTGAATCTCTTAAAGCACTTCAAAAACAGAAAATTACTATAAACCTTTGCCTGCATGGTATGCCACTTCATTGGCCTATTTCTAATCTGTCTAGAGAAAAAAATGCTGATTGCGTGAGCTATAAAATGAGAACATGGAAAATTATGTAACTGGCAGCATGAGGCTTTGTACTATTTCTTCTTCAGATTTCCAAAATAGGCTGATGAATGTCAAAGTTAGCTTAATGGTTAAAAGGTGCAATTAAGTATTATGGACATTGCAGTAAAGCAGTTAAGAAATAATTGATCAAATTAATCATTTAAAATCACAAGCAAGGCTAAAGAGACACCACTCCACATGCACTAACTGAGAATAATTCTGCTATATTATGTTAGAGCATGTCTCCATGTATTTAATGTGACTGAACACTTGGTTACATTAATTATTATTACTGGTTTTTGGCAGAATTCTCTGTCTCACACTAGCTTTTTCTGGGTTTTTATTAACCTCTGTTTTGTTGTCTAGATTCTTTCAATTTAGGGACATTTTGACCTCTTTTTGACCTGTTGTTTGACATGTTGACCTGTTGTCTAACTTACCTGACTGTAAGTTTGAGTCATTTTTTTAGTCCAGCTGACCTAAAAAAAACTCCCTACATGCAATTTTTCTGTAATTAATTGCATTTTTAGTATACATAATAACTTGTAAATTAATAGCATTTTTACAAATTATTAGATAAGTTTTCTTTTATGTTCCTACATGTTTGCTCAAAGAAATAACAGTGCTTATGAGAGAACACAGAGGATAGGTGCTTGTGGACATTAGACGACAGTCACTAGAGGCAGGGCTAACAAATTGTAGTGCTCCCAGTCAAAGATAGAGGTTTCAAGTGGGAGGCTACATATTTAATAGTAACAGTTGTCAAATCATCATGCAAGTTCCCATATGTTTTTTTGAAAGAATCTTATTTCAGAAGACTAAATTTGATGGTGGTTGGGAAATGTGTTAAATGAAGCATGCTAGATTGACCATCTGCTACAGTTCTCTCCCTTCTCTTCCTCTTTGTAGAAATAACATAAAAGATATCTTAAGACATACCAATTCCTCTGTTTAGCAACTTGCCAATAGCTACCATTGCTTTTGAAGAAACATTTGGCCATTCTAAGCAAGCATAGAACATGCAATAAAGCATTGTAATATAACTATTGGGTGATGGTTATTAAATAAACACAATAAATATTTTCCTAGTATAGTGTATAATATTTTCTTACACTGTGGCTTTCAGCTGACCTGTTCCAAAAGGAGCTGTGTATTGTATCCCACTTTAAGAACTTGAATGAGTTGAAGACTGCTTGCATTTTTTAACTCTGTTAACTCTGGGTTTTCATGTCCATATAGGTAATTTTAGGAATTGTTTCCACATATTTTATACAGGAGATTTTTTTCCTGGATACAAACTTAAATTCTTTTCCTGAAGCAAAACTGTAAAAAATAGCTGTTTCTCCTTGTGAAGTTTTAGCTAGAACTATCAGTGGTTTATCTGTGCTCTGCTTGCTTATTGCTTACTAGTTTAGTGATCCTAAATATACATTATTATCATTGTAATCTGCAAATGCTTGTTTGAAATAGGTGGTGTACTGACCCAGTGGTGTTAAGTTCTTTGAAGGGCAAAAGTATTTCAATAAGGTAAGATTGGTTTTGTTGTTGTTTTTTCTTCTGTTGTTAACTTAAAACTGTTGACAGAATGAAGTGCTTATTGTTTCTCCTTAAAGGAACTCTTTAAATGGTTGTGTGTTATTCCTCATTCAGTGACTCTTCATAGAGAATGTACAACATGGTTAGACAATTTATCTAGCTTTCTCTAGGATAAAACAAAAGCCAACTGAAATATGAAATGTCTTTTATACATGGAGGTTACTTACTGATGAAATTTAATTTCATTGCTTTTGCTGGAATATAGAAATGCTGAAGCTCCCATGTGGAGCCTCTCACTTGAGCTTCTAGGACTGAAGAACTGCTCTAGAATTGCACAAGTTTGTGGAAAGGACTGAAAGCTAAGCAGAAATTTATAGCTCTCTGTGCTGTTTTTTGTTTCAATCTTTATTATTCTCATAATAGTTCTTTCTCACTTACCCAGGTATCCGAGGAAAAGAAATAGCTTAATAGAGCTACCTGAAGACTATAGCTGCCTTCTGAACCAAGCCTCTCAGTTTCGGTAAGATGTGAGATATATAGTTGTTTGCACAGGTATTTTGTCACTTTTAGTCACTTATGTTCTTGCAGTTAATGTAACTGGTGTTAAAACGATGTACAGAAATGATTTTACAGAAGTGAAGCCACTGTTATGGTTATACTGGTCAATACTAGCACATTTCAATTTTAAATCTGAAACACAACAGCTTACTGAATGAAGTCACTTGTGTTGGATAGGATAGCACATGAAACGGTTGTAGCTTAATCTGCTGGTCATTTTTCAGCAGTGCAATGTGCATTTGGTTTGGCCGTCAGCCTGAAAATTATTTTTTGCACTGGACACAACAGGCCCAGAAGGTTGGCACAGTTTTATGCCAGGAAGAGCGAATCATAGGATAATTCAGGTTAGAAGGGACTTGAGCAAATCATCTAATCCAACCAACTGCTCAAAGCAGATATCTTGCAGATAACATATTTCAAGCAGTGTAAAAATGCAGCCAAATGAGGCAAATACATGAAACATGATTAAGACATAGTATGTCTTAGGGCTTTTTTTTTTGTTGTTGTTGGTTGGGGTTTTTTGGGAGGTTTTTATTGCTTTTTAAGGAACATTACCTGTAGTTAGCATTTATTTTAAAGTTTTAATTCCTGCAGTAACATTCTGGTTATGCTTCTTCTAGATGCCCACGGTCTTCCGATGATGAACAAAAACATCCAGTGTTGTGTTTATTCTGTGGGGCTATGTTGTGTTCCCAGAATACTTGCTGTCAGGAACTGGTGAATGGGGAGGAGTTGGGAGCCTGTACTTCTCATGCTCTTCAATGTGGAGCTGGAGTCTGTATGTTTCTCAAGTAAGTAGCTAGCCAGGATTTAATGTGCTAAATGGAAATACTTCAAAGTCAAAATTCACAACGTTGTCAAAGCACTTGATTCTTCATGTCCAAGATGAGGAAACATTGCTTTGACCTAACATAAGCTCACCAAAAAGTTAAAAACCTGCTGGGAGTTGTCTTGTATTTTTAATATAGCTATTTTTTCCTTAAGAATCAGGGAATGCAAAGTTGTCCTCATTGAAGGTAAAACAAGGGGCTGCTTATATCCTGCTCCCTACTTGGATGAATATGGAGAAACAGATCCAGGACTGAAGTAAGTAGATGTTTGACTTTCTTTCTACATTTCTATTTTGGTATCTCTTTCTTTCTTATACCCTTTAGACAGCATATTGTTCCTCCTACCATTTAGAGCACTGTAATATGTGTCTTTAACCTGATGAACTTGTTTAATTTCAAATGCCTGATGACAGTTTCTGGTCATAAATAGCTTATTCATAATGGAAAAATACACTTTTTGGGTACTATTAAACTTCTTTACTTTTCTCAAGAATACTTTGTATGCTTTTCATCACAAATGTACAACTGCCATTGCTGAAATGTCACCTTGGAAATGCAGGTCACCGCTTGCATGTCGAATTTGTTTCGTTCCCAGTGGACTTGTTGGAATTGGGTGTTCGTACAAGTATTTCATATATTCTAGCTGTGGTGAAAAGTCTTAATATTATACCATGAATGGAACAGTTTGTCAGTTGCTATTCTGATATGCTTATTGGGTATTCTCCTTTTTCTTCCATGAAGAAGAGGCAATCCCCTGCACTTATGTCGGGAGCGTTACCGGAAGCTCCATCTGCTATGGCAGCAGCACTGCATCATAGAGGAGATTGCTAGGAGCCAAGAAACGAATCAGATCTTCTTTGGATTCAACTGGCAACTGCTCTGAGTCTTTTGATTTTTAGTCAAAACTCTTACTTTGGGCAGTGCTTTGGAAAAGGAAAGGAGGGTGGCAGCAAATAATCCACTCTCAAGTGGATTCTGTAGTTCAGACTCGATGGATTCTCTAGGTTGGATATATTACTGACACATTGAAACAAAAATCTCACATCGTATGTTTTGCTTTATTTTTTTTCTTTTCCCCAAAAGAAACACCAAATTATACAATTACAACTGAACATCCAGGTTCAGAAATATTTCCACTTTTTTGAGGATTTGTAATTGTTTCACATGTTTCAACAAGGACAAGCTTCCCAAATGCTGTGCTTCAGGGCACGTACCACATTTTTGTCTCTTCCATGCCTTGAGAATATACCTGAATGGTGTTGCTATGGAAAAGCCTCCTTTACGTTCTCCCTAGGTTCTTTTCCAAAGCTTAGTGAAGCTTTTGAATAGGTCAGGGTCTGTGGCATAACATTGGAGTGGAAATGGTGCCAGACCTTTAGTAATCTGCAGCAACAGGTACAACATTCAGTTGTACAGAAAAAGCCTTCATTCAGCTATGTCCTGGGATTTAATAAGAGTTTTCCTTAATAAACTCTTTAAAGGAGAAGTGTGGGCTAGAAAGTGCATGGGGGAATTACCATCTTGCTTGTTGCATCAAAAAATAAAGTCTGTGCTTTTTGCATTGCCAGAACTGCACTTTATCTAATGAATTTGTTCTCTCTTAACATTGTCTTTCTTAAGAGGTCTAGGGCTACACCATTTGGCTAGGTTGTGTTTAGTTTTACTTCTTTTACAGTTTGTTTTCTGAGATTTTCCCTAAGACCCCAACATAAAAATACTGTTAAGTAGTTGTAGTGTAGCTCTGCAAGTTATACAAGAGCCAGAGACTTCAGTGAAGTAGATGACCTTTGAAACGATCACTGGACTAAAACTAAGGCCCAAAAAGCAGCAAGCTTAGAATCAGAAATAAGTTTATTTGCCCATATTTGAGGAATTTTCCGCTCTTCATCCTCTGTCACTACATAAATGAACCTGTGTGTTTTGGGGCGCATATTCAGTGCCAGTTAGAGCAGAAGAGGGGTGGGGGGAAGGTGGCTAAGTCTGTCTCTTTGCCCTTCAGTAGTGAATAGCACATTGTGATTGAACTCCCTCTCAAGGATATGTGACTGTGCTTCAGTTCTAAATGTTTGCTATTCTGTTTTCTGGATTTCAACCATAATATACTTGAGCAAATTTGTAATGTGCTGGGTAAAAATGCTTTCCCAGAAAACCCCGTTTCGGTGTGGAAGTTTGAAGTTGTCAGTACTCTAAATTTCTCCACCCTTTCCCGTTTGGGTTCTTTTCTGTCATTTTAATAAGGCTTCCAAGGGGAGGTTTTCAATTTAATGTCATTCATGTCTTGAGCGTGTGGTGGTGTATGATTTCTTTTGGTTTGTTTTTCTACTGATTGTATGAGAGATAGTAGAATCACAAATAGAGATTTAGATTTAAATGCCATTGTTCTAGTTTTTTCAAGTTCTTAAAGTACGTATGAGTGCACTGAACAGCACCATAACATCTAGACATGGAATACCAGTGAACTCAAATATTGCTCTGATTTCAAAGACTTTTTTTATAACTTTTGCTATAATCCTTCCCTGGTGATATAAATAGTTGGCTTTGGTATATTTTTCAGGTATTCTGTTTCTTGCAGTTAAGACCATTCTCCTTATTTTGATTCTTTCAGTTTTTAAACCTGAATATGAAACTCTTTAAAGACAAATATTAAATCTGTCAATCTTCTCTAAAACGTATTTGAAATGCATTCTGAATTTAGAACAACAGTTGTCATGAAAACTCACATTCACTGGCAATTTCCAAGGACATCAAAACACTTCTTACCAACAAAAAAATCGACTTAAGACTAGCAAATGTATGCCTCGTTAATACCAAAACTGTTCTCACTGTTTCCCTCTGATACTCACCTATTCATTTATCAACAACTTTCAGTTGCCTTGCACTTCACTGGTACAACAATTCCGTTATCGAATATGCAGTGAAATCACTTCATTTCGTTTTCTGTTTGAACTGTAGTATAGAAGGACAGGAGCTGGGCTGAGCAGGTGAGCTCGTGTTTGAAGCTCTAGAAATCTCTCTGAAGCTGAAGAAGAGGGAGAGGAAAGTTGCATCTTTCTGTACGTTTGCACATACTAATTTAGCAAATGGGCTCCCATGTCATTCACCGGCTCGTGTGGTCATCTTTCATTTCATAAATTACTATGCAGTTTTGTTCACTGTGAGTATAATCTGTATTTAGTGTTCGCAAGACGCTTATGCCACTGATTTCCATTCCATCCAAGCTGACAGGAGAAGTTATTTGATAATGCACATATTGGTATCTTTAATTGCAAAAATGTAAATTTGAAACTTGTATAATGTTCTTGTGCTTTTGAAATAAAATATCTTGTATATGTATATTTAAAACCAGGAAATAAAATAACTTCTCGTAGATCATTCAACTTTTATTTGGAGGCACTTTGACACTTCACAGTTCATTTCACGTGAGCATTATAGCAGCATCTGTCGGTGTGGAAAAGGAGCAGAGTTAGGAAATGGTTGGTAAACGATACCAGTTCTCCTGTAGTCTGTGTCATCACTGAACCAGGTAGTAATGCTGGCATGCTTTTCCTTACTTAAAGAAATATTCCCCTTGGAATGTGTCTTAGCATTTTACAGCTGCAAATTCCTGCAGTGTCCACCTCAACTTGTAAAAGAAGTCTTAAGTACAGAATTTAATATTCAGATGTCCTTACACTGCTTAGTTGAGTGATTCTGGGTTTCTAGCTTCTCAAAGGAGAACTGGCTATACCGTCTGTCAGCCAGATACTTAACCTCTAGGAAGGGAAATTTTGTGGTGCTGGTCTAATGTGCTATGTGATACTTTAACTTTTATTACAGAGCTGAGCAAAGAGCCAAGAAATCTTTGATGTAGAAACGTCAAATGTCAATGTTCCAAGCTGCTGGCAGTCATCGCTTCCTTGCTGCTTTGTCCTTGCTTTGGGCCCCTTGAAGCTTACAGAGTTTGGTTGTTGATGGTTGTTACTGTCTATGTTTATTCCTACTGAATGTTTCTTTAAGAACCAGCTCCTGAAAAGGCAAAAAGTAAAAGTGGATGGAATAAAATCTGCTAGCAAAAATGTCATTGAGACCATTGGAACAAGAAGGCCATTCACTGGGGAGAAAATAAAAGGGGGGTAAGTGGGCAGGAATCCACAGCACCATTTTTTTGCATAGTAAAAATCTCAAAGTGCAGTGTATAAATGTACAAAGTTATATAGAGGAGAACTCTAAATGCTTTGCTTTATGGTTGAAATCCACTTTATTTTCTAGAAGAACATCCTTGAATTGTCTCCATTGTAAACTAGTCATATTTGTAATACAGTATCTAAGTTTGTTACTTGGATTCTTTTAACGTATGACTTGACCACATCTTCAAAGAGACTTTCTTCAGAACTGAAAGTTGTTTCATTTCATTTCTGTGGCACAATGTCTTTTATTTGTTTTTATCTGTGTATTGCAGGCGGGCTAAATTTGGGGATTGGTACAGAAAACAAATGGATAATAATGAAAATGCAGTCCTATACAAGTCTCTCAAGCTCTTTCTAATCCTAGCTACACTTCTCTAAACTTACATTCTGTATGATTGAAAGTGTACATGGAAAATAAACTATGTAAAGGAAATGTGTGCTGAAGGAGAGCGAGCTGAAATGCAAAGGGAGTATATATATTATTTTGTGTCAAAGAGGAGACCAGGTGTAAAGTTAAACATGAAACATTAAAATTGGACCTAAGTTTCACTTTTATTTCTGTGACTGTTGTTCATGAGATCAGTGTCAAAAAAAGAAGTGTAGTTTGGGCTGTTTAATTACAGGGTGTCAAACAACTCGGAAGCTGTCAGAGTTAATTTAGGACGCTTCTAGGCTCTGTGCTTGAGTGGATGAGCCTCAACAAAATGTGGCAAAGCAGGTAGTGTGGGGACTGGATTTCATGATCATTTCAAATCCTTGCTATGTTTGTGAAGATCTGTGGTTAGTCTTTTTCAGCAGACTGCAGAACCTTATGTCTCCTTCCTCTTAGTAGTGCCTGAAATGTAACATTAGCCTCTATTAGTATGAGAATTAGTACAAGAATTGACATACCATCTAGTAGTTGGAGAGAGGTCATCCCAGTGTACCAGGGCTTCCACTTGAAGGTTATCCTGAACATACCAGCAGCCTGAGGAATAATCACTCCAGATGATAGAAAGCCTCCAATCTTCTTTCATCCCATTTTTGTGACTCATGCTGACCTTTACTACAAGTGGCAAACCCAGTGTATCTCAATCTCATGATACTGCTCATGATCCAGGAATACTGATTTTGCCAATTTGGACTTATACAGAACTTCATTGAGCAATTTGACTTACACATTCCAGGCAGTCTGCCTCAGTTAACTGACATCCAGGAGCAGAACAAGATCATCCCGTTAAGTGATGGTCTTCTCATGAAGAAGGACTTCACGCGTGTCCTATGAGCTGCACACCTTTGTGGTTCTTCACTGAAGTACTGCGTGCCACAGGCACAGCCTGAACTGATACAAAGCATGTGAACCAAATGATTTGTTAGATTTTAAATAGCACGATTCCTGTGTTGTAGAGAACTGTGTGATGGTATTATTGCAGTTAAAAAAATCCCCCAAAACAGCAGTTTGCAGAAGGGGGGTTTATAGCTTCTAAGGAAGGTTTTATTGTGTTAATTTTTAAATGTGAAATGCTAAATGTGCTCTATTTGTATACTTACTTATGATCAGAGTAGAGCAAGAGTTTTCAGTGGTAAGCAGAAAGCTTTAACAGAAGAACATCATAATTGCAATTTCTACAGGGACTGTCCTAGTGCCTTAACCAGAATCTGAACATTAAAAGATTTCAGAGTTGTTTTTTTTAATGAAGAACTTCACAAAGAAGATAAATTTATCCTCAGGTGAGTTCCTTCCTCTGGAAGTTGCTGTTGCACAAATATATTGTTATTGATTCTGGCTGGATTAAGCATTAATATACCTAGGATAAGATGTGTCCCCCAAATCGTATTTATTTCTGTCTCTGAGCAGATGCTCCGGCTTAAAGGCTTGGCTTGCTAATGCCATCTCTGTCTTTATAAATTACCAAGAGTTAGAGATGGAGTCTGTGCTGCTACCTGAGTTTGCTTCCTGGAGCCAGTGGCTGTGGTGTTAAATGCTCCAGAAACCCCAAACTGTTGATGGGTGCTGTAAAGCAGGCTGGGCATGTAGGGAGCCCTTCCACTGTCCGAGGAAACTAAGCCACGCAAAGCAAGGAAGAAAGTCTTTATTTAAAAAAGTAAGTTTTATCCTGATTGCTGTGAAGTGACTGTCATCTTTTTTGTAGTACATCTGTGTCGATGGGGCTCTGGATGCCTATACAGGATAGGAAGGAGCAGTCTAATGACTAAGTAATGCCTGGCAGTAGTCAAGGCGATGGTGGTTCCCTGTGAGGTAAGTTCAAAAGTGATCACACTGGTATCCACCACTGCAGTCCTTGGCAGCTGAAAGACAAAAGTTAACTTGCCAAATATTAACTAGTCTTTTATGGTGAAACATGTTCTCTTTACATGAAAGTAAATGAGCTGGGGGGGTTGGGGAAAATGTGTAGTTGCACGGTTCTGCCTCTGAAGTTTATTGTGTTTTGTACATCAAAACCATGAATGGGGTTAAAAAAACCCCATGCAAATTTATAGAAAAGTGTCCAGTGAGATTTATTGGAACACTGATACAAATACTCTGTCATACCAAGCCCCTGGAAGTTAGGAGGCTTTGTCAGGGAAAAAGCCATTTTCCAATGCTCTTGCCTCCTACATGCCTTTTGCAAAATATCCTCTACAGACTAATATTGCAGACGGACCCCATCTGCCCGTTTTTGTTTTTAACATACTTCAGTGTAGGCCTAAACTTCTAAGCAGTGAAGCAACTGCACTTGACGTTCTGATCATAGAGCCTGCTTGAATTACAGTGCAGGTTTTTACATCACACACTTTATTTACATTATTTATATTCATTCTAACATCGTAATTTTTGCTTATTCTAGTGTTATAGAAAACATTGTTTAGACAAGTAAAGGAATTTTTACTGTCACTTTTGCACAATTTCAAAAGCAGGAGTAGTTCTGCTTTGAATATCCCAGCGATACAGCTTCTTTTTACTTGATTATACGCAGGCTGTCAAATGATATTCAGACAAGGTATTATTCACAACAGTAACAAGTAAAATGTTGGTCTCTTATCCTCTATTCTGTATCGGGATGCTTTTCCTGTGTACTATGAAGGATGAATTACAGTCACAGGGCATCCTGGTCAGTGAAAAATCTGGTAACTGTCACATGTCAAAGCTACTTGTGATGTTGGTGTTTTGAAGACTTGCCTAGCTAGCTGCTGGGATAGATTTTGTTGTAACATTGGTTTTGCCACAGTTTGTGTTTTGAACATCGATGTTGGGGTTGTTCATGCCTGAGACAGTGGAGATCTGGTTGGCTTTGCCGAGGTTCTTGATGATATTGATGTTGTATTTGGCAGTTTCCACAAAGCTGTTTTCTAGTAACCAACCATCTGACTCTCCCTCCAAATCTCCTAGCAGGAGGACGTTCTTCATTGCTGTTTGTAGGTACCGGACACCAATAAGTACGGAGAGCTGTAAGGAACAGTTAATGGTTAACCAAGAGTTTAAATTGCAGCCTCAATCCTACCACCAAGTCAGCTGACTTGTGTATTTACAGGCTTCATAAATAATATTGAATAAAGCAGACAAATTCCTTATCCCAGACATGTATCAAACCACTCTCCCAATTAATGGCATTTTTGTAGAAAGAAAAATACCAGCGAGAGAGTGATTGATTTCCTTTCCATTCTTCAGGTAGCATTCCCACTTGGATGTTACTAGCACGTCAATACCCAGAATTACTTGGGAACACTGCAGCCTCAGATTCTACAACTAATTGCTGTAGAATGGATGATCAATTAATGGAACCATCAGTCACCACGGTGTGGGGGGGAAAGTAGAGTGTAGTGTGTTAATTTCTGTGGAATTTTTTTTCCACTGACCTTGATTAAATCAGTATTCCTGCGAGGAGTCTAATCATTCATATGGAAGCCAGATGTGTTCTACATGCCAATGCATTGAAATTAAGAAGGATGGCCTATAGCAGAGGCTCAAGTGTAAGTACAGGGAAAAGCCCCACTTCCGTAGTTCTCTGGAAACCCGGATCATGGTGCCTTTGTGTCAATGTTTAAGGGAGCACAGAGAGAGCTGGCTCGCAGCTTTCTCAGGTGCTGCCAATGGCCTGTTGATTCTGGCACCACCACCCCATCTAGCACTGCTGGAGGACTTGTGAACTATTTTAATTACAGTGCTAATATTCATGCAATACAGCAATAATCAGAAAATTAAAACTTATTAAAAAGGCAAGAAACCCATATTTTAGCCTATGCTATCATGGGGACCTTTATCAGTGGATGACAACATCCAGTTTACAGACACCAGTAGGAAGAGTGCATCTTCACATGTGTACGTGCTTGCCTGTGAAATGCTTATTTTGATTGTATAATAAGCAGTCTATGGAATGTAAAAAGGAGGCTTTGAGATAGTAATACCTATGCTGAATTTTTACTATCAAGTTAATGTATTCAGCCAAAGGCCTGCTCAGATTTTTGATATTCTTTGTTAAAACTGATTTAGAACAGACCTCAGACCTCATTTTCCTTGCAGTTGTTGCTGCATGTATCATCCCGTGACCGATCCCATAAACACTTCAGGGAAGGGAATATGCCATAGTCTACTGAAAAGCTCTGGAAACATACAGGGTTATATACATCATTTTGAATAGTTCTTATCTTCAGTGAGACTTGCTTCTGCTCTGGGAAGTTGTCTGTACTAAAGGAAATCCTGCAACATTCTTGAAGTGCTTTTGGATTTTCTATTAGATACTGAGGCACTCTTCATATGTTTCACCACAGTTGTTTCCCATCCTAGAGAGCAGGAAGACTGATTAATCTGACAAGACTGTTTTTAGGAGGCTTACCTCAAACAACCAAATAAGCAATGCTGTAGCACCAATGGATCTCATAATGACCGTGTAGTACTCCAGCAGGGCCTCTCTGCACCCCCTCACCCAGATATTGAGCTCCTCAGTCAGAAAATCATAGTTGTAGTGAGCGCTGTTGTTTGTCAGCTGGTACTGGATACAGGGCCGGGGGGAGCTTGGGTTGCAGCAGCTGAAGGGTACTCCATCTACCAAGAACTTCCCATCAACGTTGCTCTTCAGGCGGCTGCAGCAGGACAGAAAGTTTGGGCATTACAAATCTGGTTATCAGCAGCAAACAGTGTCTGTGGTCTTTATTAAAGGCTACAATGCCAATCTGCTGCAGTGTAGGCCTCTCCAATGTAACAAGAATATGGGAATATTTTTCCAACTGGAAAAGTTGCTTACTGCAGGAAAACTGTATTTTTCCTTTGCTGTATTTCTGAAGCGTGGTATCAGCACAGTATGTCATGGTTCTCAGTATTGTGTGTGCAAGGTGTGGGTTCAGTGTGTATGGGGATGGCGCCCTTTTTGAGTATCTGCACTGAAAATACTCAGTCTCTGAACTTGCTTATCTTGGTGGAACTCTAATGGAAGTTAAAGCCCTAGAAATCCTGTTTATCAGGATCATCAATCACTTCTGGATTGATTTTCAGCACAAGCATTCCTTAACAGAGAAACTAATCCAAGAACAACTTTGCATGCCACAGGAACTGCTGGAAATTGTCTTCATCATTGTACCCACATGCAATGGCTGGTTCCAGGCAGGTTTTGAGATCACAAGAGAGTTTCTACTTCTTATAACTGTACTTCCTGTAACTTTTGAAACTGATGTATTTATTGCTAAAAATTATTCCTTCCCCTTCCCTATAAGATCAGGAGAAAAACAACTGGGAAAGCAGAAAGATAAATAAATTGGAGGGAGAACAAAAGAATCATAGGCTGGAAAGAGAACAAAGTCTCAGATTAGTCAAGAGATTCTGAAACAGTTAAATGAATCCTTGACATCAGTTTTCCTTGTACTACCTGCTTTTTCACTAGTGGGCCCTTCAGAGAAATAGGTTTTCCATAAAGCGGAGAGTATCTTAAGATGCTCAGAGATGCTCTCACACTTTGGGTAAGGAGCCTCTAAGCGTGTATCTATTTTCATGCTCATTGCAGATGTCTTATTTCCTGAGGCAGCCCCACAGGTGAGAACCATGGCCTGTTTTAATGAAGACCATGCCCTTTAGCCTTTGTTAGGGAGCCAGAATACATGAGCTTTCAGCACTTGCTAATAGTAGAATTTTTAATATTTTCCAAAATTTTTCCTCATTTATTAACATTTACAGATCATATTTTCCTGCTCCACTGCAGATGATCTAAATTAAATGGAAGGAGGTTGTCACAAGAAGCTCATCAGGTGATCAGAAGCAGAAACTCTGTGGTCCAGTGTTCTACCATTTTGGGACTAAATGTATCCTTCAAGAGAAACATAAGCTGCTGGGAAGCTCAGTATCTGTAGCTGTGCTGGGGTGGCCTTCATTTTATTGCTGTGGGCCTGGTAAATAACAACCTTCAACCTTTTGTTTCTCCCTTCCCTTTTTCGGGGGGTGGTGTGTTTTGTTTAACCTTGTGTCAAAAATATCTTCCTGAAAGATCTAAGTCAGAAGTTCATCTTCCATTTCCCACCTAGGAGTGGCTTAGGTGTAAACTCCTCTTCACTTCAAAGTATAGGTCTTCACTTCCTGGCCATCGTA
Organism: Nestor notabilis; assembly: GCF_000696875.1. Taxonomy (NCBI): domain Eukaryota; kingdom Metazoa; phylum Chordata; class Aves; order Psittaciformes; family Psittacidae; genus Nestor; species Nestor notabilis. The sequence goes on along the minus strand of NW_009916824.1, from coordinate 15,712 downwards.
TTCCTGGTAATGGCAACAGAATGAAACCAACGCAAAAGAACCCAAATAATCCACTGAAACCAGACTTAAGTGTGCAAGCTGTGTAACAGGCATAGGCAAAACCACTCACTGGGAGGGAAGCAAAGAAGAGAGCCAGAGAGGTACAAACCAGAATGCTCAAATGCAGGAGGAGGAAAGAAACCTCACAGGGGCAGGAGAGGAAGGCTGGTAGCTGGTACACTGTGAAAGGGAGGCTTTTCCTTGGGCCAGCAGAATGCTCTGTATATTTCAGTGACATGACCCAAATATCGTACAGCATCTAAAAGGGTTAAAATACAATCTCTTAAACTAGCTCTTAAGCTTTGCTTTGATCCCAAGCACCAAATTAATTATCTTTTTTCTTCCTGCCACATGTTACAAACAGGAAGCTTCTTTCTACTGCCAACATTCGCAGTCTCCAGACATGGGTGGTGTCCCCCTGCCACCGTGTTTCCTCCTACTAGTGGCAAATTAAAGAATGATGTGTCTTGGTACTGTTGGAAGGGAAGACCTCGGTAGCAGAGCTGAGGGAGTGAGACACTCACTGCTATTTGTTGTTGCAATTCAAAGTTATTATAGTACTGTAAAGTAAATCTTGCTTTTGAGACTATGAAAAGGTGATTTTTACTCAAGTAATGATAGGATTGTACCACTGTAGCCTGCCTCATCCTCCTGCTGTTCCCACTGACTCTCCATTTCTTGTCACATCGTGGTGTTGGCAATGGAGAGGCAGAAGAGAGGGGAAGAGGATTATGAAGGAAGGTGAAAAGTTCAGTTCTGCAAAGGTCACATGCCTTTGTATGTCAGCTCTCACATGCTTTGCCTCTTAATCTACCAAGTACTAACTGACGTACAGTGCAAGATAAAACCAAGAAAAACGTTTGGTTCCTTCTGCATCCTTTCTGAACCAGCTGGACTTTGCTTCCAATGATTTCCTATCAAATGTTTCACTACCAGGTTTTTGGAAAACACTGTGTAATTTGGTTATACAGCACCAACTTGGATTCTTGCATTAAGACAGTCCATCTTCATCAAGATGGAATTATCCAATTCACATGCAGTAGAAGAAATTCTGCAGTGTAATTACTTCTCTCCTACATGTGTCACTGGCATCTTCTGCCTACAGGGGGCAAAAATTAACTGACAGTGTGTTTTCAAAGTAAGGGCACAGAACAGGTGACCCTGCAGAGGAAAACAGTTTAGCTAAGACCCTGGGTAAAACATCACTGTTTCTGCATGTCTCTCAGAAGTAAAAGGCTGTATATTTTACTTCTCACAGTAACATACTACTACTAAGTTCCTGTGGACCATCTTTGTTGTCATGTTACTTTGCAGTATAGAACCAGGATTTAAATCACCTCTTGGGTCAGTCTGCTTTGTGTCACTGTTGCTTTCCAACTTCCCTCTCGAGAACACTTGTTCTAAAGCTTGCTTTAATTCCATGGCCAGCTGCCATACGCACGTTGATGCCCTCTTGCCTGCATTCTCCTCGGTCCTGTCCTCTGGGATGTTTGCAGCTCTGTATAGATGCTTTGCTTTGATGGCAGTTTTGAGTTGCAAATGCTGTGAAAATAAGATCTTTGACCTCTCTTCCTTTGGCTTTACTGTCACCAATTTTTGAGTTCAGCAAAACAGAACACTTGACAAATGCCAGGCAAGCTTTCTGTGTTTGTCTTTCCCAGGAACATATAGAGCTACTACACTCTCATCAGTGAAGACTTGTTTTCAGCTTTAGAAGAGTTATTACGTACTGGATTGTCTACTTAAAAAAACCCAATATTTTTAACTTTTCTATTTACTGTAAGAATAACCAGACTCTTCTTTTTGGGCGTATAATTTCACATGGCTCCATCATGTGAAATACCACTCCTCCACCCCACTCCTGCCCCAGAATATTTCAAGGGGTTTTCCCCTCCTTTTTTATGCAGTGTACATGGTGTTGACACGTGAACATACAGAACTGAACCTAGGTTTGCAGCCTAGTATCTTGAAGGAGGAAGATCTTTCAGTGCTTAGGATTGACTGTGCAATGTACTGATGGTACAACCCTTTTTTCTTTCCAGTATCAGCTCACCATAATGGAAATGTAAGGTAGCTAATTCACCACATCATTAAAAAAGGAAAGATAAATCCTTGCTTTGCTTAGCATCCCTTCTGCTAATAAGCCAGCAAAAGGCAAGTTCTGATTATGCATGTAGGTAGCATATATTGCAACGTGGTCATTCTACAGATTTTTGATTATGAGACAAATGTCCAGTCAAAACTACTTCTACTTTGCCTTTTTGAATGAGTTTTTCTCCTAGATTTGTTATAACTAGTAAATACTTACTCCAGAACTTCCTTGGAAGCCATATTCAGGTAACGATGAGATACCCACTGAATTTCAAACCAGTCTCTAAAGCCATTGTTTCCACAGCACTGGAATCCAATTTGTAACATATCCACTGTTCTCTTTAAGAAACATCGTCCAGGTATGTCTGTGTCCTTATAGAACTTAATAGCATCCCTCAGTCCCAGATAGAGAGACTCTTCCAGCTCGTTCCTCATGGTATAGCACATGAGAGCACCCACCAGGATGCAGAAGGTAAAACAGAAGGTGCACACGATGTATGGGAGCATAACTAGTTTCCAGCGAGAGAACTTATTGGTATCTGAGCAGTCATAGCAGATTTTGCCACCCAGAAAGTTGATGATACATGCTATGACCCCTACAGAGATCAGCATGTTGGGGACAGAGTTAACATCCCCTTTTGCCATCACTTCGTTGCGCTTCTTGATCTCTATTTTCAGAAAGAGGCCAAGACTGAAGAGAATGATCCCGCTCACTACAGAAACCCAGTTGAGGATCCATAAGATCTGAGCCAATTTGTCCCTCTTAGTTTTGGTGAATTTTACTTTGAGGACAGCCATAGTCAGATCAGCATTAGGAAAGGAAGCGTAGGTCAAGGAGAGCTTGTAAGCTGATTAGAAGCATCTATCCAAGGCATGCAGTAGAAATCTGAAGGGGAGAGAGACAGAGAGACAGAGATTACTGTCTGTTTGACTAGGTTATTTATAGAGGCTACAGAAAACTTCCTGTACAGCCTCATGCACTCTGAGCCCTGCCAAGGGAGTTCCCCAGTGACGTTTATAGCTTAAATTTCAGCTGTAACAGTTATTTTTCTTCTAGTAGCTGGTGCAGTGCTGTGTCCTTTAATAACTTTCCTGTGTGATCTATGGATTCTTATTTTTCTTTTCAAAGGTCACAATGATGGACATAAAAAATATTCAGAGAGGATCCCCCTGAGTTTCAAATCAATATTTCAGTTTCACAGCTGAAGGAGGACTTCTGTGTTTCAAGGTCTATCCTCTCTTCCCCAGCTATTAGTGGATCTAAGAAAAGAGACCATCTTTCCCAGCACTTTTAACGTTGCTTCTCTGCAAATGTTGTGTAACTCCTCCTTTGCATCTCTCCAGTTATATCACAATCACAGGCAGAATGCAGCTAATAACATCCAAGATCCAAAACCTGTTAGAGCTGAAGACAATGTGTTTCAGTGTACGTGATTTGGATGTAGAACTGTGCTGCAGTACCTCAGGACCAAGCAATGATCTTTTACCTGTCTTCAATGCCTTGTGTTTGCCTTTCCTCATTTACATGTTTGTACAGTCAATTCAATTCCACTAATACAATGGCATTTATCAACAGTAAAACATAATCCTGCAAATTTGGGGAAATAGAGAAGTGTAAGCAGCATTATTCTTGTATAATATTTTTTAAGCTAGTGGATGCTACTCCTTCACTCTGAATAAAACTGGTATTGGCTAAACCAGCATGAAAACCACCTGCAGACAAGTTGTACAGAAACAGGGCTACACCTACCCACTAAAGGATCCACAGCTGCAACAAAGCTTAACATGGGGTAAGCAGATTGTTGTAGAGTACAGTTTAAAAAGGTAATTGCATCGCAGCATCTTCATCTGTGCATGTCAGCAGTAATCGGTTCTGGTTTAGAGGCAAGGAATAGGTTGTTCCATTCATATTATGCTTAGACATCTTCATGCACTTCAATACCAAAACATTTTAATGCCTGAGATCTACTTCATTTTTGTTGATTTATTTTCTCTTGCATTTACAGAGGAAACTACTTCCCCTCAAACTATTCATTTTTGTGTATCTTTTGTGCAATACAGAGAATAGTGTGCAAAATGCACAGTACTTTTCTTATTTGCAAAGGTGTTGAGGCCAGCAGCTCTCTTTAAAAACAGGGCCCTGCTTTTAATGATTGTTAAGGCTGATTATCAGTTATGGTTGAATATTGATTGTGATCATACTGCGATAACCGTATCAGTTATAATGATGAAGTACTGATTATTGATAGACACCTCTGTACAAACAAGCCCAGACTACAGTCATTCATAAAATGACAACACTTTGTTCACACTGTTCTTCTGTGGTATCCTTCAGACCTCATTTAGAAAGGTCATGCTCTGCTGGCACAGAATTAAGCCTCCATACGAATTCAGCTGACAGCTTGTCTGCTAAGCCTGGAGACAGTATCTTTGATTGCTTCACCAGTTAAGCAGTTCATGACTTGAACTTAAATAGCTGTAGATGGCTGCTGCAAATAGATTTATCTGCCCCTGATACTCAGGTCTCAGAGCTCACAATAGAGAGAATCTGTTGTGAAATCCCCTAGCTGCTGATAGGCAGCTCATGTTAACGGCCAGTGTATATGAATGCATCCCTCCCTGTTCATACTATCAAATACTCATGTGTATTTACAAAATGCCTCTGAATTGTTAGGCACGTGCAGAGCTACAGTGTCACTGAAAACACTCTGCTTGTCAAAAGTCATTTGCTGTAATATTTGAACAAAAGTTGTCAACAGTTCCAACTTCATTTAAAAATCCATCTACTCAAGAGGCATTGTTGATTTTGGAAGATGTAAATGTGATACTTTGACATATTTTATCCATAAAGAAATTTGAAGCAGAATTCCATAAGCAGGGATACATTCCATCTGGTACAGCTATTCCACTAGAGCTCCCTCACCCAATTTCAGATGCCTGAAGTTAAAATAATGAAAAAATCCTGTGCAAGAGCAACTCTCAAGTCCTTGCCTCCAGTGATTCTCATCTGGTATTTCCAGCTTCCTTAGTGCAATTTCAATATTGTTATAAGACCAACTTTCATGGAAATTTTTTCATGCATCTAACAGAGATACTGCAGTCCTCTAGTGGTGTAAGATCTGCTGTTTCATATGAGCTGTACTGCCAGAGGAAAGGGGGGGAAATGACTGGTTGTTGTAGTGCAGTGACCACTCGTTGACTGTCCCTGGCCATCGCTGATATACCTGGGATTGCACAAAGGGTACACTGTGCTCATGAAACTTTGAGTGCATTGAGCCTGGGACAGAAGAACAACTTGCCTCCTCTGTTGCAGTGTTCCCAGCTTCTATGTGGATACTTCTCTTCAGATCATTTTTTCCTATCTGTTTAATGAATTTATTTTAGATAATGAGAAGACTCTCTTCCCATCATAGTGAGTTTTGTAAAACACACCACGTTTTCCCTAACTGTTCAATGGAGTATTGAATATATCTATACAGCATAAGATGTATTGCAATGTGCAACTGCTGTGTAGTAGTTTTTTGAGCTGTGTAGCATTTTTTGAGCATCATGAAGAAAGTTCTTCCAGCTGAAAGAACTGAAGTGCAGTTATGCTGTAAAAGTGTCATTGTCTTGCATCTGTTCTTCTCCAAGTTACATTTGGTAGTGGGCTACTGTAAAACCACAAATGCTCCTGGTAGTTCAGTGGAACTAACACCTTTATCAAAATTCTTTGAAACACACCTTGCCATTGCACACGAGGCACTCCAGAGGTATGAAGCACCTGCACACAGACATTTTAATCCCAGCTATAGGAGAACAAGCTAATTCATTCTATAAAGGGAGAAATATTTCTTTCAACAGAAGCAGCCAAATAAATGTGAACATCCCTGCCATATTATTGATACTGTTTTCAAGTTTGCCTTGTCCAACACACTTCAAAGACAGCTTCCATCAGCATATGGTAGGTAGCTTTTTGCTTCCACCTACCTGTTCCTTTGGTATCAATTTCCCCCAACTATATAGAACAAGACATAGCCCAGCTATTCATTTTTACATAACACTTACCTATTAGATGCAAATTTTGCACAGAAATTTGGCTTGCAATTTTGTCATAAAGAAACCACATCTTATCTTACCAATTTCACTAAAATCTACCATTTTTGCTAAACACACATCTGTAAAAGAAACTACTAACCTGCTTCAGAGGACTGAACAAGATCTTGAAACTGGCAACTTGCTGAGTACAGTGGAGAAAATACCTGGATCAGGCATCCTGAGGAAGACTGAAGTACTGATTTCCTGATGTCCGTGGAGTTCTTCTGTCCTGGTGGAGATGAAGAAAGAGACTTCAACTCTCCTGCCTGTGCTAATCTCTAATCATAGCTAAGAGATTTATTTCAAGGTTCTTATGCCACCAGGTTAAGTCCTGCAAAACAGGCCAATTAGCTGAGTGAGAATGCACTGAGATCTCACCAAGAAAATGCATTTATAGTAAGTTCTTTTACCTTTCTGCACCCCAGAGGTTCTGGCTAGCAAGCAAGAGACTGTTCTTCAGTACCTGCTAATGCCTTCATTAGTTCTTAACTTGTTCTTAACAAACAATAAGTACGGGTCCAAGAGAGACAAGAATGAAACTTTGTGCTTCCGTCTGAAGAGAAAAATCTTAGGCAATCATCATTTACACTCTCTATTATGTGCCTTGCCCATCATTCCATAATTTTTGGATGGAATCATCTGTTGTCTGAACTGACTGTGGCTCTGTCCAAGAAAGGAATTCAAGTAACCAAGAGCAATTGGATCATCCTGTATGACTCACAGTAGATTCTGGTTTGGGAAGCTTTCCAGGTTCAAGAATAATCTAGTAGAAACCTCTGTCCTAGGCTCTTGAAAGCTTTATCCCAAGCCAGAACCAAAAGCATCTTGTCCCCTGGCATTTCTGAGCCCAGCCTGTAGTAATTTGTGGGATGCACATTGCTGGATTGAACTGGTAACAGTAATGGCAACAAGCTGAATGTGCAGCAATGCTTGATTAAGTTAGTGGTGATGTTGGTACTGGAACTGAATCACTCAGCAGGAGCAGGGTTGGTCTATAGGGTTCAAAATACATCAGAGTTGAGTGAACACGCACGACTGACTGTGAGGGACTCTGTACCAGGGATAGTAGTGCATGTGAATATTCTCAGCTAATTAGTCCTCTCCCAGATAATGATAAGCAATAAACCAGTACCATGATACTACTGTGATTCTAACTCTATTCTGGAAATATGCCTCCCCACCTTGTTTAAAGTATCATGCTTCTGTAAAGGTAGACACCCCTCTGCATGCATCAGTATTATCACACTTAGGAAAGGTGAAAGATTAGTTATCACTGCAACTCCGTCTATCAAAGTCTTGAGTAAAGCAGAGACTGGAATATCTAACTACAACATCCTAAAAAGAAAAAACAAACAGGACTCGTTCAGTTGCCAGAAGTAATTTCATACATTACTGCATGGAAGAAGAAGGATCATAACTGCCAATGTCACTGTGTACCTCCACGGGGTGAAAAACCCCAAGGAGATGTCCCAGCAGGATACTCATACAGTGAAATTCTCTCCCTTTTCAGTTTTTCTGATACAATCAAACTCATAACTAATAGTCATGCTGAAAGCTCCATCTAACAGTGCATCATCTAGTACCATATGGCAAACTTTCACAGAGCTGCCTCCTGCACGTCCCTGGAGCCATGCAGGCTCAATGTGCCCTTTGTGGGCAACTTCAGTTCAGATAAATATCATTTACCATATCTTCACCTTTTAAAAAGAAATGCCTGAGGTGGGCTTCCAGCTTTCTATCTTGCTTATGTGCTGATGTACAGCACATCCAGGAAACTTCGGATCAAAAGCCGATGTAATACATCTGGGACCTGTTGGACTTACTGCATATGGACCACACAAACGCTTGCATGGGATCAAATACGCCTCAACTGCATTGAATTAGTCCTGTGCACATGAATCATTCATGCTTTGGACTTGCTGTACTCATGCAGACCACAAGGAATAAGAGATCTGTTCAAATGTGTACACTTGTGTACAGATCAACTCTACAGAGCATATTCAACAGGTGAAATATATGCCTTGTGGACAGCACAGGTACACAAATGCACACATTTGCCTGAGATTTTTGAGCTATTGCTCTGGCTGGAATGGGGTATATTAGAAATCCTGGATAAATGTCTCAAATCCTTTTCTATGCCCAGAAAAAGTTCATGGGTGAAACCCCACACATCTGTGGAATTCCAGACGTATGTTACCCCTGAGTATTAGAAAATGTTATTGCCTCAGATACCTACTAGTAGAAAAATGCACCTTCCCTGTTGTTGCTTTGCAATATAAACCTAGTACTTACATGCACGACAGAAAGCAAGCAGAAGATGGCAGTGCTGCTGTATGTAGTTCTTTTCCTACAGTGCAAAGTAAGAAGCTTTATTTGATTTATGTTAGAGAAATCAAAGGTCACTCACACAGCTCGGTCAAGCTCAGGTGTGCATCATTGTAGGAAACAACTTAAATCCAATCTTAACTGCAGTTAGAGGTCAATGCTACCTGTATTTTTTTGTTCCATCTCACACTGGGAAATGGTTTCAGCTGCAAAGTTAACATTAAAAGTTGAAATACTCAGAAACTAGTTTCTGGCCATCTACAACTAACCATGATGCACTTTCCTACAAACCTGCTGGGAAGCCTGGACACCAAGACCATAATGATAGAGTAGCATTTTGTACCTCAGAAGGAGTGATTATACCTGTAGGTCTGCAATCTATCACCCACTTTGCTGCTAACAGTGGAGATTGCTGTGTTGAGGTTTAGGATCTGAAAGAGGTAAATTTAATAAATGTTTGGCCAATTACTCATCTGTTTAGTACCGCTCATATATAAGTCCACAAGCAAGGACAGATGTATTCTGAATTAGCCCAATTAAATAGCTAGTTGGGAGGATGCATGCTGCAAAATTTAATTTTACACCTAGTTTCCAAAAGTTAATGTTTTATTTTTATATTTCAATGGCTTTCCATTTCATCTTCTGTTTAATGCAAATGATAACTAATGAGAAGAGATTTTGGAGTGATGGACTAAAACTGGAGGCACTTACTAGGTCTGACACAAGCAGGTAGTACACGACCCTTCTTTCACATGTCACAGCTCCAGAGGGAGAGTCCATATTCAGGAAGAGATTCTTGCTGATATATGTTAATGTGGAGAGGGTATGAAAAAGGGAATTCAGACCATCTGCTGCTTTTGGCTTTGGTAAAGTTATGAATCACATGGTAGATACTGAGAGGTGTAAGTTATTAGGCAAATAGAAGCAACTGGGTCTTTGCAGAATATTCATCTCTCAATTGCATTTTTGAACTTTTAGGAAGGAAGTAGAGCATTATCTAGATGATTACAGTTGTTCCAGTTTGATGAAGACACCTAGGCTAAATCAATCATTTGAAATTCTTATAGCAGAATTGGCAGAGGGAATATCAAAACTCAAAGACAAGCGGTAATGGGGGTGGACAGTAAGTTAAAAGAACTCAGTTTGTACATTAGGGTGCCACAAAGCTTATTGCAAACTAAGTAAATATGTTTTGCAACTCCAGCTTTACACTGTACTGCCATTGTACCCGGAGACCCCTGTACCATGCAAAATACAGATACTCTCATTGCAGCTCATTTAATTGCCTGAGGAACATCACAGAATGAACAAATCAGAAAAAGTATTATTAATTTTCATGTTTAGATGTTTAAAGGTTATAACAATATGGATGCTGGAGTGTCTCAGGCAAAAAGATTATAGCAGACTTGCACGAAGTGCAGTGCACATGTCCTGCTAGTCTTTAGAACTCCTGTACGTTACGGGAAACACCGTGTGCGTACCTGTCAAGGCAGCTCTGATTTCAATCCATAGGAGCTGTACTGTCCATAATCTCTGAGTCATCCACTCCTGACTCACGGTGAGTCATTACAAATGGAAAACTAAGGCACAGAAATAGGATATTTACCTTAAAATCAGACCAGCAGTTCATAGTAAAGCTGGAAAATGAATCTGTATTTTAAATTTGTTGGTAACCTAAAACTTCCATCTTGGCTGTAATTTTTTTCTGAAGACTAATCCATTTTTATGACCTATTCATAATCAGACCATGCAGCAACTTTGCTTTTCACATTTGTGCCTTATTCACTATGGATCATATCATCACAAGCCAGTCATCAGGAAGCTTTTTGCAAAATGGAATTACACACACATTATGAAGGTTTCCAACAAAATTCCCCTTACATCATGAGGTATAATTTCCTTTTTCTGTTCCGTATCCCATAGCATCAATACTTAGGTGCACTATACTGCCAATTGACCCTTCCTCCCCTAGCAAAGCGGTCAGACATAAACTCTCACACTTCTCCTTGAAGAGACCTCCTTTACTAATCAGGAAGTCTCCCTGTTCACACCCTATTATAAACCTGGTGTTGATGCTGTTTTTCACTCTCTAGACACTATCGAACTGAAAATATTACTCAGGACATCTTGGGGAATCTGAGATTCTTTCAGAAAGTAAAAATGACAGTTACTAAAAAAAAGAAAAAGAGACTTACGAAGTTTCTGAAGCTGTCAAATAGAGAAAACCCACCACCTGGCCACAGTGCTCTTATTGCTCCTCTGAAAAAGATCCAAGATCCCTCTGTCCCTTCAGCGGTGACTTCGTGCTTATTGACACTGTGCCTAGAAATGATCTTTGAAAAAAAGACAGAAGAAACTCAGTTTTCTTACTCTGGAGAAGACTGATGGTGCAGGTGAAAATAGTGTTCAAGTAATTTTGAGATGGTTGGACAGACGAAGGGAATAAATTCCTTTGATGACAGGAGAAGAAATACTAGGTGAAATCTTTCTTTTAGCAAGAACAGTGAAACAGCCCATGAAAAAGCTTGATTTCCATCAACAGTTTACTTTTAGAAGAGGTTGACAAATATCAGCCAGGAATATTGTAGGGACAGTTGGTCCTTCCTTGGGAAAAGGGCTGAACTTGATGTCTCAAGGTCTTGTGATTTTTCATTTGCCATGAACTGGATACCTGGTTAAACATCTACAAAACTCTGCAAGTCCTATCCCATCCTTGGTCCATACTTCTTTTGCTCATTGACATTTGCCTGAAATGTGAGCTTATAAAACACGTTTACCTTTTTACTCTTCAGTGAGAGCATTGTTTCCCTCTCCATTTATATACTCAGTTTTAATTACAATTTTCATCAAATTCTAGGATTTGGTGGATGTTCATTTACTGACTAACCAAACCTATGAATTCTCCATCTCTTGGAAATGAATACTTACGAAGTCTGTGCATCTTGCTCTCTGTCCTCTCCCATTTTATTTTGTCTTTCTTTTTGTCTCTTTTCTGACAATCATTTGACTTCTGACTCTCCACGAAAAAAATCTGGAGCTTTGTCTCCTACTTCTGTGGTCAACTAAGCAGAAACATTACTCAGAACTTCTGACTCATACATAAATAAATAAACAACCCAAACACCCTGATGGCTAGGCAAAGAGGTTCCAATGAATGTATTTGAAACCAAGGAATCTGTACTTCACAGGATGAATCATCCACTCCCATACACATTCATTTGAAGAAAACAACAGCAGAGTTCAGAAAGTGCCACACACTGTTACTCATGTTACCCTCCTCCATCAGCAGATACATGCATAGGTACAGGTTTTTAATTTTTGAAGATTCCTTAAGGAAACATTAGAACATTCCTTTCAGACAAAAAACACTGATGAAAATTCTTACTTATTCCACTAGGAAGATATCCAGGAAAGCAAACTTATTTTTCCATGATTATCTACTATGAAGCCTAAGAAAGCAGAAGTTGAAACACTGTGTTCCATCTACAAACAATCCTGGAAGTTCTGATCTAGTTCTTCCAGCAAGAAAGCAAGCTATTGGGAGTTTATATGTGGGTATACCCTCATTCTCTGTTCTTTTTAAATAACAAAAAAATTATTAAAGCTAGAACTGTATCCAGTTTTGTCCAGAATTAAGTTTGCTGACACTTTGGTGTTTACACGCTTGATTCTGTATTTTTAAAATTCAGATCAGTTCTATTTATTGCCTCATTATGTGACTTAACACTTCTTATTAACTATTGAAGCTATATTAGAGATGTTAGAACATAAGTGCAGAACTGGGAATTATTTTTCATACTGTCGTTTTTCTCTCTTCTCCCCCATCCCAGCTTTCCATAACATCTACTTGGTGATAATAATGTTTGGCCTTTGGAATTTTGAGTAATTACTAACAGTAATCCTCCTGCTCTCTTGACTTCAGAGTTCTGGTCTGCAGTGCTTTTCTTTAGTCTCCTTACAGTCTCCAGCCAAGTTAGACATTTTGGGTTGAACTTGGAGAAGACAAATCTGCTTTATTGATTTACTTTGCACCACCTAAGGTATTTTAAAATCTTAGAGAACAAACACAGAGGTGTCCATTTGCAGTGGTTTACAGCTGTTGACTGACTTTGCTAAGTAACCCCATTATCCCTCT